>NC_053022.1:322101863-322326904 GCF_003073215.2 Triticum urartu
CCTGTCATCCGCCCCGCGAGGCTTGGCCCCTCGCGAGGGTCTTTGAGCTTGAGATGATGAAGATAGGCCGCGCTGGGCCCCGCTTGAGCCACGCCGCAGGCCGCAGGCAGGCAAGTCTAGGGACCCCCGTTCCCAGAACGCCGACAGTAGCCCCCGGGCCCAAGGCACGCCTAGGCTGGGCCCAGTAGGAAAACGAAAGGGCAAGCGCGAAGCGCCCCGGGCCCTATCAGCCTGCGGCCTTGGGCACCGCATGGCGATTGATTGGACGTGGGCGACTGCGCTTCCCCACGACGCCTCGGTGACCGCATGACTTGACAAGTCCCTGCATGCAGAGAAACCGGTCATGATTACCTGCGATCATGGTGCACGGTGGTTGGCCTCCTCCGGCTATAAGTACGGGGCTGGGCGACCCCCTTCGGCCCGTCCCTCCTTGCTGCTCCTTTCTTTCTTCTTGATTACTGAAAGTGCAACTATCCCTGGGTGGTTTTGGTAATTCCTAACAACATATAGCTCATTGAGCTAACATTATTCCAAGATTAATATTTCAGGAAAAGCTCAATGAATGGCATGGCATGGATGAGGAAAGTGGATCCCTCAAAATTCTAAGGACAAAAAGTTTGGCTCAAGCTTGAAGCTCAAGACTCTACATTTTATATTTTAGTGATTGAGGGAGTCCTGGATTAGGGGGTGTTCGGGTAGCCGGACTATACCTTCGGCCGGACTCCCGGACTATGAAGATACAAGATTGAAGACTTCGTCCCGTGTCCGGATGGGACTTTCCTTGGCGTGGAAGGTAAGCTTGGCGATACAGATATTCAAGATCTCCTACCATTGTAACCGACTCTGTGTAACCCTAACCCTATCCGGTGTCTATATAAACCGGAGGGTCGTAGTCCATAGGACAGAATCAACTCCATACACAACAATCATACCATAGGCTAGCTTCTAGGGTTTAGCCTACTTGATCTTGTGGTAGATCTACTCTTGTACTACCCATATCATCAATATTAATCAAGCAGGAGTAGGGTATTACCTCCATCGTGAGGGCCCGAACCTGGGTAAAACAAAGTGTCCCCTGTCTCCTGTTACCATCCGGCCTAGACGCACAGTTCGGGACCCCCTACCCGAGATCCGCCGGTTTTGACACCGACATTGGTGCTTTCATTGAGAGTTCCTCTGTGTCGTCGCTTTTAGGCCCGATGGCTCCTTCGATCATCAACAACGATGTGGTCCAGGGTGAGACTTTTCTCCCCGACAGATCTTCATCTTCGGCGGCTTCACTCTGCGGGCCAATTCGCTCGGCCACCTTGAGCAGACCGAAAGCTATGCCCCTGGCCATCAGGTCAGGTTTGGAAGCCTAAAATACACGGTCGACATCTGCGGGGATGTGATCTTCGACGGATTCAAGCCACAGCCAAGCGCGCCGCACTGTCTCGATGGGCATGATGTAGCTCTGCCGCCGAACAGTGCTTTGGAGGCCGCACGCGCACCGGTTCCGACCATTGATTCGGAGCCTACTGCGCCGACCGAGGATCAGCAGTTGGACGCTGCCTCAGGGGAAGCGATCTTAGAGGCGATCGAGCCGAACTCTAGCCCTGCACTCTGCATGACCCGTGACTCCGAGGATCCGGACTCCTCCCCGGACTCCGAACTCCCCGCGCCCCTGCCAATCGAATCCGATTAGGCACCGATAATGGAGTTCACCGCCGCAGACATCTTTCAGCATTCGCCCTTTGGCGACATCGTGAACTCTCTTAAGTCTCTCTCCTTATCAGGAGAGCCCTGCCGAACTACGGTCAGCGAGGATGGGATACGGACGATGAAGAAATTAAAAGCCCACCCACCACCCACTTTATAGCCACTGTCGACGATCTAACCAACATGCTTGACTTCGGCTCCGAAGACATCGACGGCATGGACGACGATGTAGGAGATGAACTGGAACCAGCACCTGTAGGGCGCTGGAATGCCACCTCGTCATATGACATATATATGGTGGATACTCCAAAAGATGGAGATGGCGATGGAACAGTGGGGGATAACGCCCCCAAGAAACAGCCAAAGCGCCGGCGTCAGCGGCGCCGCTCTAAATCCCGCCAAAGCAAAAACAGTGATTCCGGCACGGGAGATAATACTACCCTGGATAGCACCGAAGAACACCCACCTCAGCAAGATTCGGCACAGGAAGATGGAAAAGCCAGCCCTCATGAGAGAGCGGCAGACCGAGAGGTCGAGGACGATAAGTATACGCCTCCCTCCGAGGACGAGGCAAGCCTCGATGACGACGAATTCGTCATACCATCAGACCTCGCCGAACAAGAGCGTTTGAAACGCAGGCTTTTAGCCACGGCAAGCAGCCTCAAGAAAAAGCAGCAATAGCTTAGAGCTGCCCAAGATTTGCTAGCTGACAGATGGACTGAAGTCCTTGCGGCCGAAGAGTATGAACTCGAAGGCCCCTCCAAGAGTTACCCGAAGCGCAGGCCACTACCCCAATCAGAGGAGGAAGCACCTACATCACCAGCGCATGACATGGCAGACCGGCCACCTCGCGGCCGCGACAGAGAGGCCTCTCGGCCCTCCACCCAAGCCATGCCCCGACGCCGCTCAACTCAGGTACGGGAAAATGCGACCGACATGCGAGACATACTGGAGGATAAGGCAAGACAAACAAAATCGATCTACGGATCGCACAGGCGCCCTACGGTATGTGACAATGATCTTCACTCCGGATACAACAAATCCGGCCGGGCCGAACACAACAAACATAGCTCTTCCGAGCTGCGTCGTGATATAGCCCAGTACAGAGGCGCCGCACACCCGCTATGCTTCACGAATGAAGTAATGGATCATGAATTCCCAGAGGGATTCAAACCCGTAAACATAGAGGCATATGATGGAACAACAGACCCTGGAGTTTGGATCGAGGATTATATCCTCCACATACATTTGGCTAGAGGAGATGATCTCTATGCCATAAAATATTTACCCCTTAAGCTTAAAGGGCCAGCCCGGCATTGGCTTAAAAGCCTTCCCGAAAACACAATTGGAAGCTGGGAAGAGCTCGAGGATGCTTTCCAAGCAAACTTTCAAGGGACCTATGTCCGCCCTCCGGATGCAGACGATCTTAGTCACATAACTCCACAACCCGGAGAATCAGCTCGGCAGTTCTGGAATAGATTCCTCACTAAAAAGAATGAAATAGTCGACTGTACGGACGCCGAAGCCTTAGAAGCTTTCAGGCATAACGTCCGAGACGAATGGCTCGCCAGACACCTCGGCCAAGAAAAGCCGAGAACAATGGCCGCACTAACAAGCCTCATGACCCACTTTTGTGCAGGGGAAGACAGCTGGTTGGCAAGGTGCAGCCCCAGCGATCCAAGTACATCCGAAACTAGGGGTGGAAACGGAAAACCGCGATGCAACAAGGACCGTCGCCGGACTAAGGACAAAAGTCCGAAGAGCACGGCAGTCAATGTTGGATTCAAAGGCTCACGACAAAATCAGGCAAAATCGCCCCCACAGGATAACAGGGACGATCCATCCAACCTAAATAAAATCCTGGACAGGATATGTCAGATACACAGTACTCCTGGGAAGCCTACTAACCATACCCACAGAGAATGTTGGGTTTTCAAACAATCCGGCAGACTCTATGCCGAACACAAGGGGCTCAACACACCAAGCGAAGACGAGGACGAACCCCAAAAGCAGAGCAACAGGAAACAAAAGAACTTCTCACAAGAAGTAAAAACAGTGAACTCACTTCACATAACAAAACGTGCGGTGCCCGTAAAGGTACGCACTACACGGCCCATCCCCAAAGGGTCCTGCCACTGGTTGTCAAAACCGATCATCTTCGATCGGCTAGATTATTCTAGAAATATCAAGAATGTAGGCTGGACTGCCTTGATACTCGATCCAATAATTGGCGGGCTCCAGTTTTCAAATGTCCTTATGGACGGCGGTAGTGGACTAAACCTGATATATCAGGATACAATCCATCACATGGGGATACACCCAGCAAGAATCCGCCACAGCAAAACCTCCTTTCAAGGGGTAACACCTGGTCCGGACACCCATTGTATGGGTTTTCTCCGGCTCGAAGTCATATTCGGCTCTCCCGATAACTTCCGCCGCGAAAAGCTGACCTTCCATATCGTCCCGTTCTCAAGTCGCTATCAAGCACTACTGGGACGCGAAGCTTTCGCTCGCTTTAACGCAATACCGCATTATGCATCTCTTACGCTTAAGATGCTCGGTCCACGAGGCATCATCTCTTTGAAGGGGAAGCACTAAAGTGCGCCTCCCCAAGCGGAGGACCGTGCGGCCGCTTTGACAGCCCCACAGTAAAATGGCCTCACCAGCCAAAAAACTTTGAAATAGGTCATTAAAGACCACGAACGCGGATCGACGAGTTCGGGACAAAATCATCATTGATGCAGGCTTAGTGGCCATATACCCCCACTAGGGGCCCCATGCATATACAATAAGAGACAATAAAGCTCAATTTTATATATTTTACTTTATATACTTCGTTTATTTTAAACTTTTGTTCGGCACGACCCATTTTCAACTCAGTTCCTCTCTTTTACAGATGAACGTCGTGCGGCGCCCGTCCAGGATACGGCATAACGGAGAAACAGGCGTAGACGTGCAGTAGGGACCCGTCCTAAAGGATTCTTTTTAGATTAAGACCCTGCGTAAACCTTTTTTACTGTCTCTTGTTGATACACATCCCCTGGTTTTTTTGATATAACCAAAGGAGGAGGCTGGCATCTTGGCATGTGGCCGCGTCAGAATTTTTTGCGTGTACCTGGACACTAGGGGCTTTTTTAATAAAGAGTGTTGTTTCGCCCGCACTCACAAAGACCGAACACCTTAGGGAGTGTTCGGCGTCGCGAGTTTTGGCATTATATGCATCAGCTCCAAATCATGTCTTTGGTCAAATGTTGGGTTGCCCGGCTCCTGAGTTCGGCTACCTTACGTTCTGCTCTATCGGCTAAGGTAGCTCCAGGAGAACTACTGCGATTGTGCCCTGGTTCGGCCGGGCGAGCACCTCAGTAGAGAAAGCCGAAAACTGACTGTCATGATGTAGCGTGAGACTGGTCAGCCACTCGATGACCTATCGGAATCTATCGGATTCATCCGCTTTAACGAAGGGCCGCTTCCCGGTCAGGCACATACGCGCCCCGAACTCGGGCGAGCGTAGTCGCCACCAAGAGGCTACCTAAATAGTCTCACTGTCAAGCTCCTATGGCTAAGTGAAAGTGTTAAAGCATTATAGTCCGGTTGCCTGGCCCGCTGCGCTATCACCTCCTTTGTAGGACCAAGACGTTGGGTCAAGTGTGAAAATGCGTGTTCTGCGAGCACCCCCGCACTATGTGCGTGGGGGCTGAAGCCAACGACTGCCATCTTTCAGATTTTGTATATATATATCTTAAAACGGCCGAACAGGAGGTGTGCCCAATACTTGAAGGCACAAGTATAAAAAAGGCCACTACAGTTTTTCAAAATATTACTTTATAATTACATATGCTATCATAACATAGCATCTTTCGAGCACTGCGTCTCTATTACACGAGCGCCTTCAAGGACTTCCTGAAAATAGTGCTCGGAGGGTACTCGGCTTTTGTCCGAATCTCGGGACGCAACAATGGTGGTCTCCATCTCTGCCCAGTATGTCTTGACACGGGCAAGAGCCATCCTTGCGCCCTCTATGCATGCTGACCTCTTCATTGCATTAATAGGCGGCACCGCGTCAAGGAATTGTTGCACCAAGCTGAAATAACTCTTCGGCTCCGATCTCCCCGGCCACAGATGACCCATGACGTACTTCATGGCCAGCCCAGACAACCTATTCAGTTCGGCCCATAGAGCCAAACGATCGACCACTGCCAGTGGACGCTCTGGATTGTGAAACTGCGACCAGAAAAGCTTTTCCACTTCGCGATCTTTCTGATCTCGAAAGTGTTCGGTCGCATCAACAGCACTAGCTGCCAAATCCAGATAGGTATCCTCCTCACTCCACATCCATTCCAATGGAGCAAACTTCGGATCGCAAAATTTCCTTCGCAGCAGAAAGGGCTTTCCAGCCGCAATCTGTTCGGCCTGATGCAGCTCCTCCTTCGCAGCTCTCATCACAGAGCGTGCGTCCTTGGCATTGGCAACGGCCTTCTCTAAGTTCGTCTGTTTCGCCTGGTCTTCTTTCTCAAGAAGTCTGCAACGGTCCGCAGCACTCTTTAACTTTTCGGCCATCTCGGCCATCTCTTCCTTGCTTCGGCAATGAGCAGCCTGTTCGGCTCTCAGCTCTTCAAGGGCTTTCTTGGCAGCCGCATCACTTTCTCTCGCTTGTTCTTTAGCTCGGGCAAGTTCTGCCCTAAGACTCTCCACGGCGGCCGCACCATCTGCGTCAAGCACACACATTGTAAGACACTGGCATAAAACCCTTCTTACCTGATGCCTCCCGAGGAATTACATACCTTGAGCCTCATCAAGCCGCTTGTTGACAAGCGCGATGTCGGCATCTACCACGTCCAGTTACCGCTTTAGTTCGGCAAAATCATCAGTTCGGCTCGATTCCGGACACCCTGCCACCTACATTCAAAGGCGACATCTTAGACCTGGGATTATGATCCTCCGCGTGCCGTCATTTCTCGACGACGCGCAGAGTCTCAGGGGCTACTGTCTACACAGGGCGCATCTTATTCATGCGTAACTGACAAAAGTGTACATTATCTAACATACCTCAAAACCCGTCAGTAAACTTTTAACGGCCTCATGCAATCCGCTCTCCGCGGATGAGATCCTTTCAATCACCGTGCCCATCAATGCATGGTGCTCCTCCAAGATAGAAGCTCGCCCCAGCAGAATCTTTAGCTCCTCCGGCCGAGCACCAGATGGTGTCGGACTTGTCCCACGACCTCTTTCAAAGGCCGGACGCGGAGAACCTCGGGGGGCCACATAGCTATCTTCCGCCCCTGCTGGATTCGGAGAAACTCTCCGCGACGACACCTCAGGGTCGCCCGCCTCACTAGGCGGCACGGCAGGGGGAGGCGTCCCGCTCTCCATCATCTCTGGAAGGAGATCCCCCGAAGACGAGCTCTGCTGAGAAGGGCTGAGGTCCGAGCTACAAGGCAAAAATTCGGTTAATCTTCTCAGATATAAATCAAGGATTTCCCTCATCCCTCAAAAGCAAAATCTTTCTCGACTTACGGCTCGCTGGAGGGCTGATCCCCTTGAGGGCGTAGTCCGGCCGAGGAACTCCCCGGCGCCGGACCCTCTGACGAGGATTTTCTCCCCCGCTTTGAGGCCACGGTTTCCGGGTCATCAGAGGTGGCTCTCTTCTTCCCCTTAGGAGAGGAATTGTCGGTTCCTCCCTTCGGAGCAGCCTCCTTCGAGGAGGCCATAGCTTCCTTGTCCTACCCCTCCAAAGGCATTATCTCCAGCATCCTGACCAGCACGAGATCCGACCTGGTTTCAGGAAGGGGAGCCGGACACCTGATCAGCTTTGCCTTCGCTATCCACTCCTCTTTAAAAGGACGGCTGTTTTAGGGGCAAGTTTATGACAATTATATGGATAGAAGGTCCGAGCACAAGGTTTCTTACTTGAGTATCTGGGCGATTGCAGCTTAGGCCTGCATCCTCGGTTAAATCTGGACACATCTCTTGTGATTCGAAGAACAGTCTATACATCTCCACGGGCGTTGCACCCATAAAGTTCTGGAGAGCTCGCGGTCCCTATGGATTAAACTCCCACAGGCGAAGGGGGCGATGTTTGCCGGGCAATATTGGGCGAATCAGCATGACCTGCGTCACCTTGACCAAGTTGAGGTCTCCTTCCAAGAGATCCTTAATTCGGCCCTGTAACAAGGGCACGTCCTTGGGCAAACCCCAATCTAACCCTCTGTTAACCCATGACGCTAGCCGTGGTGGGGGACCCGAGCGAAAGGCAGGAAGCGCCACCCACTTGGCGCTCCGGGGAGCGGTGATATAAAACCACTCTCGTTGCCACAAGCCCAGCTCCTCTTGAAAAGAGCCCTAGGGCCATGGAGCATCAGCATTTTTGCTTATAACAGCGCCTCTGCACTCTGTGTGCCATCCCTTGATCATCTTCGGCTCCACTTTGAAAGTCTTGAGCCATAATCCGAAGTGAGGGGTAACACGGAGGAATGCTTCGCACACAACGATAAACGAGGAGATATGGAGGATGGACTCCGGAGCTAAGTCATGGAATTCCAGCCCGTAATAAAATAGCAGTCCCCTCACAAAGGGATCCATCAGGAAGCCTAACCCCCGAAGGAAGTGAGACACAAACACTACGCTCTCACCGGGCTGGGGACTGGGGATAGCCTGCCTTTGAGCAGGCAACCTGTGCGGAATTTCGGCAGTCAAGAACTTAGCCTCTCTCAACTTTAGCACGCCCTCCTCCATGACGGAGGAGGGCATCGATCGGCCTTGAAGGTTGGAACCGGACATTGTCGAAGGTCTGAGGCACTCGGAATCTGGAGCCTAGGGTGTTGGAACTCGTGGCGACGGGCGAACTTGTTTTGGATTGGAGAAAAGGAGTAAGGCCCTGGTCTCTTTATAAGAGGTTGAATAGCAGGAGCCCTCCCCGTAACCGTGTGGGACTCGCCTTTAATCAAGAAAACATGCTAACGGGCACGATTGGGTTACCCCACGTCCGTATTGATGAGAATCCCGTAAAAGGGGGGCACACGATCTCTGCTTTGACAAGACGTGCCAAGGAAACCGCCTTGCAAAACATGCTGAGGTGGAAAGGTGAAAACGATTAGAATGAAGGACTTGGCTGTAGTGTAATGACGCACTAGGGAATACGTCAGCAGATTGGATTTGTGTTAATATTATTCTCTCTATGGCAATATGTGGAAGCTTATTTTACAGAGCCGGACACTATTCTTGGTGTTTACAGTCTTCTACGAAGGACTTGGAGGAGGAACCCGCCTTGCAATGCCGAAGACAATTTGCGCGCTGGACTCATCGTCATTGAAGCCTGGTTCAGGGGCTACTGAGGGAGTCCTGGATTAGGGGGTGTTCGGGTAGCCGGACTATACCTTCGGCCGGACTCCAGGATTATGAAGATACAAGATTGAAGACTTCGTCCCGTGTCTGGATGGGACTTTCCTTGGCGTGGAAGGCAAGCTTGGCGATGCAGATATTCAAGATCTCCTACCATTGTAACCGACTCCATGTAACCCTAACCCTATCCGGTGTCTATATAAACCAGAGGGTTGTAGTCCGTAGGCAATCAATTCCATACACAACAATCATACCATAGGCTAGCTTCTAGGGTTTAGCCTCCTTGATCTCGTGGTAGATCAACTCTTGTACTACCCATATCATCAATATTAATCAAGCAGGAGTAGGGTATTACCTCCATCAAGAGGCCCCGAACCTGGGTAAAAACATCGTGTCCCTTGTCTAATGTTACCATCCGGCCTTGACGCACAGTTCGGGACCCCCTACCCGAGATCCACCAATTTTGACACCGACAGTGATCCAAGATCACATTGAGTCTATAGGAAAAGTCAATACTATCAAGGAGGGATGAGGTGTTGCTTAATGGCTTGCTTGCTCAAAGTGCTTAGTGATATGCTCCAAAATCCTCAACTACCTTCCAACATACACATATGACCTAGACCAAAAGTCAAACTCGGCCCCACCGATTCTTTCTATCCGGCGCCACCGAGTTTCAAATGTCATAGCCACTGCCACAAACCCTAGGCAAATCGGTCTCACCGATAGGGATCTCGGTCTCACCGAGATGGGATTGTAATCTCTCTGTTTCCCTTCATAACATTTCGGTCTTACCGAGATGAGCGATCGGTCCCACCGAGATTGCAATGTAAACTCTCTGTTTCCCTTTTGTAACATTTTGGTCTCACCGAGATGAGCGAATCAGTCCCACCTAGTTTACCTCACCAACTCTCTGGTTAGCTTATTACCAAAATCGGTCCCACCGAGTTTGTGTAATCGGTCACACCAAGATTACGTTATGCCCTAACCCTAACCATATCGGTCCTACCGAGTTGCATCTCAGTCCCACCGAAAATCCTAACGGTCACTAGGTTTGCTGAATCGGTCCGACCGAGTTTAACCATTCGGTCCCACCGAGTTTGGCAAATTGTGTGTAATGGTTAGATTTTGTGTGGAGGCTATATATACCCCTCCACCCACTCTTCATTCATGGAGAGAGCCATCAGAACATACCTACACTTCCAATACACATTTTCTGAGAGAGAACCACCTACACTTGTGTTGAGGTCAAGATATTCCATTCCAACCATATGAATCTTGATCTCTAGCCTTCCCCAAGTTGCTTTCCACTCAAATCTTCTTTCCACCAAATCCAAATCTTGTGAGAGAGAGTTGAGTGTTGGGGAGACTATCATTTGAAGCACAAGAGAAAGGAGTTCATCATCAACACACCATTTGTTACTTCTTGGAGAGTGGTGTCTCCTAGATTGGCTAGGTGTCACTTGGGAGCCTCCAACAAGATTGTGGAGTTGAACCAAGGAGTTTGTAATGGCAAGGAGATCGCCTACTTCGTGAAGATCTACCGCTAGTGAGGCAAGTCCTTCGTGGGCGACGGCCATGATGGAATAGACAAGGTTGCTTCTTCGTGGACCCTTCGTGGGTGGAGCCCTCTGTGGACTCACACAACCGTTACCCTCCGTGGGTTGAAGTCTCCATCAACATGGATGTACGATAGCACCACCTACCGGAACCACGACAAAAACATCCGTGTCTCCAACTGCGTTTGAATCCTCCAAACCCTTCCCTTTACATTCTTGCAAGTTGCATGCTTTACTTTCCGCTGCTCATATACTCTTTTGCATGCTTGCTTGAATTGTGTGGAGATTTCTTGACTTGTGCTAAGATAGCTAAAATCTGCCAAGAACTAAAATTGGGAAAAGGCTAGATTTTTATTTGGTCAAGTAGTCTAATCACCCCCCCTCTAGACATACTTTCGATCCTAGAAGTGGTATCAGAACTTTGGTCTCCATTTGCTTTGATTTCCATAGCTTTAGGTGATCATAGCCTTGGTTTCACAACCTAGGAGATTATGGCGTCTAGCGAGGGAAATTATCACCATAGAGGTCCTTACTTTGATGGCACTAATTTTGCTAGTTGGAAGCATAAGATGAAAATGCATATTCTTGGACATAACCCCGCCGTTTGGGCTATTCTGTGTATTGGCTTGCAAGGTGAATTCTTTGATGGGAAAGAACCAAACCGTGAAGCTACCGCGGAAGAGTTGAAGATGATGCAGTACAACACTCAAGCTTGTGATATTGTCTTCAACGGATTGTGCCCCGAAGAATTCAACAAAATCAGCCGTCTTGAGAATGCAAAGGAAATTTGGGATACTTTGATTGATATGCACGAAGGTACCGACTCCGTCAAGGAATCCAAATTGGATGTGCTTCAAAGTCAACTTGACAAGTTCAAAATGAAGGATGGTGAAGGCGTCGCTGAAATGTACTCTAGGCTTGCTCTTATCACAAATGAGATTGCTGGCTTAGGGAGTGAAGAGATGACCGATAGATTCATCATCAAGAAGATCCTAAGAGCCTTGGATGGAAAATATGATACCGTGTGCACATTGATCCAAATGATGCCCAATTACAAGGATCTCAAGCCAACGGAAGTCATCGGAAGAATTGTTGCTCATGAGATGTCACTCAAGGATAAAGAGGAACTTCACAACAAATCAAGTGGTACTTACAAAGCCTCATGTGAAGCCCCCACATCATCGAGTGAGAAACAAACCTTCAATGCAGAATTGAGCTTAATGGTGAAGACTTCAACAAGTTCTACAAGAGTAGAAGCAAAGAGAGAAGCTCCAAGTCAAGGTCCTACAATGACAAAAGATCTTCTAGTCGAGAGCGAAATTGCTACAATTGTGGAAGGCCCGGACAATATTCCAATGAGTGTACGGCCCCCTACAAGAGAAGAGAAGATTCTCCCAAGAGAAGAAGTAGAAGAGAAGAATCACCATCTAGAGAAAGAAGGAGTAGAGATGATCATTATGAATGAAGACCCTCACGGAGAAGGAAGGATTTGGAAAGAAAGGACAAGTCATCAAGGAGCTACACAAAACGAAGACATCAAGCTCATGTTGGTGAATGGGTATCCGGCTCCGGCTCCGACAACCACTCCGAGAGAAGCTATCACTCCGACTCTGAATATACTCAAGATGAAGGTGTTGCTAGTCTAGAACTTGTGACAACCAACTCCTACGACATATTTGACTCACCAAATGAAGGAGTTGGAACATGCTTCATGGCTAAAGGCCCAAAGGTATCACACCCCGAGTATGTTGATTTCAATAGTGATGAAGATGACTTGTTACGTGATGATGATTTACTTGTTGACAACTCTAGTGATGAATACTATGATGAAACGTCAATTAATCATGCTAATCAAGATAAAACAAATGACAATGATAAGGAGAAGATTGAGTCTCTAACTAAAGAACTAAACACTCTTGAGTTAGCTCATGAAACTATCTTAGGAGATCATCGAGAACTCTTAAGGACTCATGAGAAATTACGCTTTGAAAAGCTCAACCTTGAGCAAGAGCATGAGTTCTTAAAAGCAATCAATGATGATCTTCGTAAGAAAAGTTCTTCTTCATTGCCAAGCGTTTACTCTTATCCACTTACATGCCTCAAGTCAAGTCTAGTAACAAGAACAAGAAAGATTCTTCATCTAGTAGTAACAATAATCATGCTAAATCCAATATTGTTGCTTCTAGTAGTTCTCTTGATTCTACTAATGATTCTCTTAGCCAAGTTACACTTGAGCAAGAAAATAGCTTATTGAAGGGAATTATAGAGAAAGGTGTTTACAAGATCCTTGCCGGAAGTAAGAAATTTGAGGAAATCGTACGCAAGCAAGGAAGGCACCGGAAGAATCAAGGTGTTGGTTTTGAACAAAAGTTCAATGCCAATGGAGTTGAGTGGGAAGAATATCAATACCCCAAGACAAAGTTTGTTCCTCAACAAGAGAAGTATGATCCTACTTCTTTCAAAGGGACACAAGCTCAAGATGATCTTCCACCACAAGACCACAAGCAAAAAGGCAAGGACAAGCTTCAAGAGGAAATTGATGGATTTGAAGAAGCTCCTAAGGGCTTGGTCAAGTGGGTTCCCAAGACTACTAGAAGTTCCACTTCATCAAGTACAACTACAACACCGAGGATTCCCATCAAGATGGTGTGGATCCCAAAGAAGAAGAACTAGAGAGTTCTTGAGGGTGACTCCGCCAACATACTTCACTCTTATCATCTTGGCAAGAACAAGTGCAATCAACTTCCACATCTTGCACTAGTTCAAGGAGTCACAAACCCTCTTGTTGGTAAGACAAGGGACAAGGTAACCTAAAATCTTTCATAGACATCATCTTGCGTGTGCATCACTCTATGTCTATGGATATCCTTGTTTGTTCATTGTGGGACTAACCCGTGTAGGTATTGAATGTGCAACTCACTCCAATGGATAGCTCCAAATGATCTACATCAACATTGAGCATCCACATCTTCAACATCTACATGAAGTCATCATCGACAAAACCCAAGGTTAGTTCATCCCTCTTAGGGGGGATCTCACATCTAGGGGGAGCTTTACTCTAAGAATTGAGCTAAAGCAACTCTAATGGTGTGAACACAACAATGCTTTATGTAAAAGTGGTAACCCCACTTGTGCTTAAACGATGAGTATGTCCTATGATCAAATGTTCTCATTTGACTCCTAAGTCAATATACTCATATATAGATGACCTAGTCATCGCAAATTGTTTGATAGATGCTAGAATTGGCTGTGCATGCTTTGCCACATATTTCAATTGCCATTATATTGTGTGAGCATGTTGATTGCATATTTCACTCATTCGAGGACATCCACTTGTTGTTTTGATTGATTGTTTTTCTTTTCTTTTGCCAAGTAGATGGACAAGAATGCCTAAGAACCCTCTCTAGCTATCTATGCTTTTCTCGTCTCAAACTCTATTCATGCTACATCACAAAATTTGATCAAGTCAGATTCGAACCACTCTGTGTGAGGAGCACTTGGAGTCCCCGATTCGTCATAGACTTAAACTTCCAAAACTTCTTTGTGCTTTTCGGTTTGACCGATTCCTCCATTTCGGTCATACCGAGATCACTAAGTCGATCTAGGTTTTCAATCTCGGTGCAACCGATTTGAACCTTTCGTTCACACCGAGTTTCAGTAACTGCTTGCAGTTATGAATCTCGGTGCCACCGAGTTGTTCCACTCGGTCACACCGACAGGGTCGAGCTATATATACTCACGGGCAAAATTTTGGAAATTTCTCCGAAACCCCTTCGCCCGCTCATAGCTAGCTTTGCCTCTTGGGTCTCCAGATCTTCCTCCTCGTCGCCAGCCGCCTCCTGTCGCTGGTCTCTGACGCCGTCAACGGAATTCTTCCCCGCCGTTGCCGCCGTAGCGAGTTCATTGCCGAACTAGGGTATGGACTTGATCACAGTGCTATCCCCGTCTGATTCTTAGCACATTGTGTTCATTATGATTCTTACCATGATTGAAACGCTTCTATCCAGTCAAAACACTCCGTAGATTAGAGTTGAATTGAAAATTTAGGGTTAGGTTTCCGCCGAAACCATCTCGGACCCACCGAGTTGTGGAACTCGGTAGCACCGATTCGGCTTAGGCCATTGCACATGTAATTTTCGGTCTGACCGAGAATTGCAAATCGGTGTGACTGAGTTCAGGACTTTGTGAAACCCTAGCAGTCTCGGTGCCACCGAACTGTGACTCGGTCTGACCGAGTTCACTAGTTTAGGTTCCAACAGCTGCTTCGGTATCACCGAGTTTACAAATCGGTTGATTCAAAATGCTTTCTGTGGAAAACTAAAACTAAGTTTTTGACTCATTCTTTTGCAAAAACCTCTGCATTTTGTGATGCTCATCCACTCTATCTCATCTATATCTATTCACAGGGTATGCTGTCAGTGTTTGCAATATGTCTGATCAGAGTGACAGCTAGAACAGGTCAGAGGAGCAGGTTCACCTGAGTGAGGGCACTAGTCCCTCTAGCAGTTCAGATGATGGTAGCAGGAGCACTCCCAGCAACTTGCCCAAAGCTGCCACCAAAACAAGGAAGAAGAAAAATTCAGAGTCTGAGGATGAAGACTATGTGGCAGTTGAGGATGAGGCCAGTTCCAAGAAGAAAGTGGCTAAGAAGGAATATAGCACTGCTGCTGCCACCAAGCCAGGCATGAAGCAAAATGTTCTTGCAAAGAGAATTCCAATGTCTAAGGCCAGAGCATCTACTCAAGTCCCTTTGGGATCTAAACCCAAAGAGGCTGCTGCAGAAGGGAAGAAAAGGAAGGAAAGGGTCAAGAAGACCATGGCCAGAGTGATTGGAAAGGCTTCCATGATGGAAGAATAAGAAGAAGAAGAAGAAGAAGAAGAAGAGGTTGCTGCACCAGCACCCAAGGCACATAAGCTTATGGGTGATGCTATCAGGACAGGGGCTGCTTCATCAAAGCCCAAAGAAGCACCCAAAGCAGCCTCCAAGCCCAAGAGTGCACCTAAGAGGAATACTAGGAGTATACCAGCTGCTGAGAAGAACAAGGCCCCACTGCCTGAAGTTGCTGTTGATGAAGATGATGAAGGACAAGTCCTGAGAAAGCTCAAACCCAAGATTCCAGACCACAATGATGCTCATCTTGTGGCTGAGAACATGAAGATCAGGAGAGACTCAGGGTTGAGGCTATGGAGAGAGACAGATCCATATGCTACAAGAAGAAGAACTCCCGTTGATTACATGTTCCACACAAAGGAACAGCAGGACTTCTATGAGACAGTTTTGTTGGACAAGAAGCCTATAGTGTGTGAAATGAGGTGGGTCAACTGGAAGTATATCAAGGAAAATGAGGAACACTATCCTGGTGTGTTTGACAGCTTCAGTGCTTGTGGAGTTGCAGACTTTGTTGGGCAGAAGCTCACAAAGTGGAATGAGGAGCTCATAATGCAATTCTACTCCATAGCACACTTCTATCCAGATGGCAGGATAGTATGGATGTCTGAAGGTACAAGGTACCACTCAACTATTGAGGAATGGGAAAATCTGATCAATGCTCCTAAGGAAGAAGAAGATGACTTGGATGTCTATGTCAAGAAGAAGATGGATCACAACTCTATGGCAAACATGTACAAGGACATTCCTGAAGATGATCTTGAGACTCACCAGTTTGGGTCAGTAAAACACTTGCTGTCAGGGCTGCCTACAATCAATTGGATCCTTAAGCACACTCTCTTGCCCAAGTCTGGTGATCACAGAATGATCAGAGGCCATGTAATTAACTTGCTACATATATTTGATGTGCCACAGAAGTTCAAGGTCATGAGCCTTATAGTTGAGCCTATCAAGAGGACTGCAGCTGACCAAAAAAGAAGTTGTGGATATGCCCCACAAATCCAGGAGTTGATAAACTCAAGGATAGGCACAGGCACATACCTGTTGGATAAGGAACACTTGCCTATCTACCCAGACTTCGAGGACAATCAAGTTGTGATGAATGAGAATGAACCATCATCAGTACAAGCTGAAGAGAAGAAGGAGAAAGCAAAGAAAGAGAAGCCTGCGAAGATGCCAACTCAAGAGGAGGCATCTGAGTACTTTTTGAAAAGCAAGCAAGATCAGCTTGGCTACCTGATTGCATCCACTCTGAGGATTGAGAAGGGGTTGGCCACCCTAACTCAAAACCAGCAGAGCCTGGAAAGAATCATGGAACAAAAATTCTATGATTTAGATGTCAAAGTAACTGAGATTCAGTCTGTTGTGGAGCAGCTACAGGATGACATGCAGGAGAGGAAGTGCAGAACAACCACCGATGCATTTTCCAGAGTGCCTAGAGCTCAGAGATCAACTGTAGTGCCAGTAACGACACCAGTGCCACTTCATCTGCACCAGCTATAGCTTCAGCGCAACCAGCTCTAGAACCTACTCCATTAGCTCCATCCACATCAACTGAAGCCTTCGTCCTTGGCGTTCTCCAGACACCACCACCTGAAGACCAAGCTTGAGAGACGTTTTAGTGCTATGCATTTTCTATGAACTTTTTGGTAACTTGTTGCCAAAGGGGGGGGGAAATGTATAGATCATAGGCTTCGAGAGAGAGAGTTTGCTTTTGTTCTCTCTTGTCTTCTTGGTTGAACTTTGTCTGTCTTTTGATTGCTTGAGATACTATGCTATTATCTGTGAGACATTGATGATCATGTGGTTGATCATAAGCTACACTTATGCTTGTTAGATGATATTATCTTACTTATCCTTATATGATCATTCACTTTGCTTGGTGATGAGTGCATCTATTTAATTCTTATCATTTTGAGCGCTCCACCAAGATGTATGTGACATGGAAGAGTAACCCATGATCCTAACTCATTGTGCATTTGCAGTGCAAAGCAAATCTTAACATATGCACAAATCTAGGGGGGAGCTCTTGCTTTTCACATACTTCTCAAAGCGACAACATCTTTCACTCTTATTATCATTTGTCGAAGATTTGATCTATATGTTGTCATCAATTACCAAAAATGGGGAGATTGAAAGTGCAACTATCCCTGGGTGGTTTTGGTAATTCCTAACAACATATAGCTCATTGAGCTAACATTATTCCAAGATTAATATTTCAGGAAAAGCTCAATGAATGGCATGGCATGGATGAGGAAAGTGGATCCCTCAAAATTCTAAGGACAAAAAGTTTTTCTCAAGCTTGAAGCTCAAGACTCTATATTTTATATTTTAGTGATCCAAGATCACATTGAGTGTATAGGAAAAGCCAATACTATCAATGAGGGATGAGGTGTTGCTTAATGGCTTGCTTGCTCAAAGTGCTTAGTGATATGCTCCAAAATCCTCAACTACCTTCCCACATACACATATGACCTAAACCAAAAGTCAAACTCGGCCCCACCGATTCTTTCTATCCGGCGCCACTGAGTTTCAAATGTCATAGCCACTGCCACAAACCCTAGGCAAATCGGTCTCATCGATAGGGATCTTGGTCTCACCGAGATGGGATTGTAATCTCTCTGTTTCCCTTCATAACGTTTCGGTCTTACCGAGATGAGCGATCGGTCCCACCGAGATTGCACTGTAAACTCTCTATTTCCCTTTTGTAACATTTCGGTCTCACCGAGATGAGCAAATCGGTCCCACCGAGTTTACCTGACCAACGCTCTGGTTAGCGTATTACCAAAATCGGTCCCACCGATTTTGTGTAATCGGTCACACCGAGATTACGTTATGCCCTAACCCTAACCATATCGGTCCTACCGAGTTGCATCTCAGTCCCACCGAAAATCCTAACGGTCACTAGGTTTGCTGAATCGGTCTGACCGAGTTTAACCATTCGGTCCCACCGATTTTGGCAAATTGTGTGTAACGGTTAGATTTTGTGTGGAGGCTATATATACCCCTCCACCCACTCTTCATTCATGGAGAGAGCCATCCGAACATACCTACACTTCCAATACACATTTTCTGAGAGAGAACCACCTACACATGTGTTGAGGTCAAGATATTCCATTCCAACCATATGAATCTTGATCTCTAGCCTTCCCCAAGTTGCTTTCCACCAAAGCCAAATCCTGTGAGAGAGAGTTGAGTGTTGGGGAGACTATCATTTGAAGCACAAGAGCAAGGAGTTCATCATCAACACACCATTTGTTACTTCTTGGAGAGTGGTGTCTCCTAGCTTGGCTAGGTGTCACTTGGGAGCCTCCGACAAGATTGTGGAGTTGAACCAAGGAGTTTGTAAGGGCAAGGAGATCGCCTACTTCGTGAAGATCTACCGCTAGTGAGGCAAGTCCTTCGTGGGCGACAGCCGTGATGGAATAGACAAGGTTGCTTCTTCATGGACCCTTCGTGGGTGGAGCCCTCCGTGGACTCGCGCAACCGTTACCCTCCGTGGGTTGAAGTCTCCATCAACGTGGATGTACGATAGCACCACCTATAGGAACCACGACAACAACATTTGTGTCTCCAATTGCGTTTGAATCCTCCAAACCCTTCCCTTTACATTCTTGCAAGTTGCATGCTTTACTTTCCGCTGCTCATATACTCTTTTGCATGCTTGCTTGAATTGTGTGGAGATTGCTTGACTTGTGCTAAGATAGCTAAAATCTGCCAAGAACTAAAATTGGGAAAAGGCTAGATTTTTATTTGGTCAAGTAGTCTAATCACCCCCCTCTAGACATACTTTCGATCCTACAATTACTCGTCGCTCCCATGGCTCCAAAGAGATTCTTGGCCGCGGAGAAAGGAAAGGCCCCCCAGGCTGGGCCTGACTCCCCTCCGGCCAAGCGCGGCCGAGGCCGCCCTCGCAAGTATACCACGGTCCTCGTGTTGGCCTCCCGCGGCCATGGAGGCGGTTCCCGGTGCGGCGGTGAGTGCCCGGTTGCCGACGGGGGGCACGCCGTGGGTGTGCGCCCCCCTAGGCCATGCTTTTGCTCTGCGGAGGTGCTGCCGGAGTTTGTCGTGTGGTCGGTAGACCCATCCAGCACCAGGCTCCAGCTCCCCCGTTTCTTCGTAGATGAACTGCCGGCCAGCGCCCGCTGCAGCTTCTGGCTCCAGGAAGACGGATGCTGCAATAGGGACTCCTGGGCGTCGCTGGAGGTTTTCGTTTCTGGGAACGTGGCTCTGACACGCGGCTGGCAGACGTTTGCCCGTGCGTGTGGCCTGAGCTGGTGGTGCACCCTGTACTTCAAGTTTGATGGCGACGCCACCCTCTACGCGAGGGTGTTCGGGGAAGATGGTTGCCGTGCCGGGTGTTGCCCTGAAGACGACGACCGCGGCTGCCTGCCCAGCCCTGGCTCTGACCAGGATGAAGATGGCAACTTGCGTACAGGCGGCGGTGCTCGGGGCTCGCCGAGCTTCGGCGACCCCCTCTCAGGCAGCAGCTCCTCCAGCGGTGGCAGCGAAAAGGATCCGCCTGAGCCCCAGGAGCAGCTCGAGCCTTCGCTGTGGGTTGGCGCAGGACGAATCACGCCCGTTTTGTTTTCTTTCTTATCCTGCGCAAAAATAGTAAGTAATGTAGGGCCCCGCGGGGGCGTATTAGAACTGTTGTTGTTTAACCATCGCGCTGTTTCCGCTATTTCTGCATCGTGTTTTCGCGCCGCGCTCCCATCTGGGGGAACTATTTTAGCTCGGTTCGGCTTGGCGCGGTCCTCGCCTCCCGAGGCTGTGGCCTCCTCGTGCGCTTCATGCCCTATAAGGATCAGTAGGAGGGGTAACTTATGGTCTTAGTTGTGGGGGCGATCGGCCCAGGTCCTACGCTCGTGTCGCGATGCCCGTGGGGCACGGACTGGGAGGGGTCCTCCTGCAGAGGACTCGGATAGGAAAGCTCCAAACGATCGGGGCAGAAAACACTCACGAGGGCGCCCGCGATCCTCCCTCGAGAGACTTCGCAAGAGAAAACGAGGTGAGCGAGCGAGAAAGAGAAAGAGCCACAAGCCAGGAACGTCAGCAACTCCAATAAAAACTTCAAACGGGAATAAACAAGCCAACTGCGGAAAGCAAATGGGAAAGCCGCGTCCGACACCTATTCTAGTCTTCGACGTCTTCTCACCAGCGCGGAGCTAAGTGCTGCCACTGGGCGTGGGCGGGAGCCCCCGAGGCCCGAGGGCGGCACTCTGCAGACTCCGGGGCATGTACAGCCCCACTCATTATTACGTTGAGAGTGTCACGGGTGGAGAGCTTCATAGGCATTGGCCTTCTTCATAGGCACCGGGCCTTTCTTGAAACGCGGCAGCTTCACAGGCGTTCGCCTTCTTCACAAACTCCGGGCCTTTTCCAAAACGCAGCGGCTTCACAGGCATTTGCCTTCTTCACAGGCACCGGGCCTTTTCCAAAACGCAACGGCTTCACAGGCATTCTCCTTCTTCACAGGCACCGGGCCTTTTCCAAAATGCAGCGGCTTCACAGGCATTTGCCTTCTTCACAAGCACCGGGCCTTTCCCAAAATGTAGCGGCTTCACAGGCATTTTCCTTCTTCACAGGCACCAGGCCTTTTCCAAAACACAGCGGCTTCACAGGCATTTGCCTTCTTCACAGGCACTGGGCCTTTTCCAAAACGCAGCGGCTTCACTCAGGGGTAGAACCTCCGGAGATGCTGAATGTTCCATGGGTTCTGGATGGGTACTCCCTCCGGAGTCTCCAAGCGCGCGGAGCCAGGCCTGGAAACATGAACAACCTTGAACGGGCCCTCCCACATGGGAGAGAGAGCTTGTGCAGCCCCTCCCTAGAGAGAACCCTTCTGAGCATGAGATCCCCTACCTCAAGGGTCCTGGGGCGGATGTTGCGGCTGTGGAATCATCGTAGCGCCTGTTGATACCTTGCTGCTCGCAGTGCAGCTTCCCGACGGTGTTCCTCCCCCAGCACGAGATCCGTCCTCCGAATGGCGTCCTACTGAGCCTCATCGAATGCCAGGACCCGTGTGGAGCGACGTTTGACCTCGTGAGGGAGAACAGCCTCCGCTCTGTAGAAGAGGAAGAAGGGGTCTCGCCAGTCGGCTTGGTCGCTGTCGTGCAGATTGACCATAACACGGATTGGAGCTCGTCGTGCCAGCCCCTGGCACAGGCCTCCAGCTTCTTCTTGAAGGTCCTAGCCTTGAGGCCCCTCAGGACCTCCGCGTTGGCTCATTCAGCCTGGCCATTGCTCCGGGGGTGTGCTACCGAAGGTAGCCTATCTGCGTTCCAAGGTTAGCACAGTACGTTTTGAAGAGATTACTGGTGAATAGCGAACCGTTGTCAGTGATGATGCGGTTAGGCAGCCCAAACCGGCTCACGAGGCCCTTGATGAACTTGACTGCCGAGCCTACCGAGATTGTGCAGACAGCTTCCACCTCGGCCCACTTGGTGAACTTGTCCACGGCAACGTAGAGGTAGCGATAGCCCCCTGGCGCCCGAGGGAACGGGCCCAGAATGTCCAACCCCCAAACTGCGAATGGCCAGGAGAGGGGTATGGTCTGCATACCCTCCGCAGGCTGATGGATCTGTTTAGTGTGAAACTGGCAGGCCTCACAAGCCTTCACCAACTCAACGGCGTCGCTGAGTGCTGTGGGCCAGTAGAACCCGCTGCGGAACGCCTTGCCGACGAGGGTTCGTGACGATGAGTGGTGCCCGCAGTCTCCGCTGTGTATGTCTGCCAGCAGTTCCTTTCCTTGCTCCCTGGAAATGCAACGTAGGGACACGTCATTTGGCCGCTTCCTGTAGAGCTCGCCATCCTGGATGCAATAAGCCATGGCCTGCCGTGCCACACGCTCCGCCTCCTCCTCGTTTTCCGGCAGAATCCCTCGCATCAGGTAGTCCTTGAGCTCAAGAATCCAACATCCCTCCTGAGGCTCCAACGCCAGGAGCAGGCGTGCCCCTGATGCCGGGCCACAGACCGGAGCTC
Source organism: Triticum urartu (assembly GCF_003073215.2). Lineage (NCBI taxonomy): Eukaryota > Viridiplantae > Streptophyta > Magnoliopsida > Poales > Poaceae > Triticum > Triticum urartu. Next base: position 322,124,328 of record NC_053022.1, read on the forward strand.
TCGAGGTAGGCGGCTCAGGAGGCTCCTCCCTTGGCTGCGCCGCGCCTGATAGCGATGGCGCCGCCGAGGGCTTGAAGAGCCGCTCCTCGAAGACGCCAGGTTCCTGCGGCAGCCGCCTGGACGCCCTCTTGGCAATGTCGTCAGCCTCCTGATTAGTGCCACGAGGCACATGCTGCAGCTCCAGCCCCCAGAACTCTTTCTCCATCCTGCGGACTTCAACGAGGTAAGCTTCCATGTGCTCGTCCTTCGGCTCGTATATCTTGTTGGAGAAGTTGACGAGGAGCTGTGAATCGCCCTTGACGGTGAGGCGCTTTACCCCTAAGGCGATTGCGGCTTTCAAGCCTGCTATCAGGCCTTCGTATTCTGCTATGTTGTTGGAGACCTTCTCTCCGTGCTGGAAGCAGAGTTGCACGGCGTAATAGAGTTTGTCCTGGGTACGGGACACAAGCACTGCGCCAGCTCCTGCACCGTGTCGGGAGAATGCCCCGTCGAAGTACATGACCCAGCCGTCCGGTGCTTCACTTCTAGGGGAAAGTGATCGGTCCTCGCCTGCCTCGAGACCCGGCGCTTCTACCCATTCTGCCACGAAATCTGCAAGTGCGGCTCCCTTGATAACTCTGGTCGTGCTGAATTCTAGCTGAAATGCATGTAGCTCAATGTTCCATTTGGCGACCCTTCCAGCTGAGTTGGGGCCCCTGAGCACTCTTTCCAAGGGGTATGCTGAGACGACCTTGATGGGATGTCCTTGGAAGTAGTGGTGCAGCTTGCACGAGGCCACTAGTAGCACGAGGAGGAGTTTTTGAGGCATGGGATACCGTGCCCTTGCGTCCTGTAGCAGCGTGCTGACGAAGTACACGGGATGTTCGACGAGGTTGAGGGTGTTGGTGCTGCTTGCGTCCCCCAGAGGTCGAGGCATCTCTGGAGACGACGGAGCCCTTGGGGCTTGGTCACCAGAAGAGGCCTCTCTTGCTCTGGGTGCGTTCTCCTGCTGCGGCTGTTCCTTTCCGGCTGTGGTTGCGTCCTTTGCGAGGACCTCCTGGCTCTGCTTTGCTTCAGTTCAGATGGTTGATGTGGCCTTGGCACAGCGCTCCTCCCTGACTGCCACCAGGGCTGCGCTGGCGGAGTAGGGGGTGGCCGCAAGGTAGAGCACCAGGGGCTCCCGAGGACGCGGAGCTACCATCACTGGCGGACTGGTAAGGTACCTCTTGAGGTCTTGGAATGCCTTGTCGGCCTCTTCAGTCCATTCGAAGGGCCCCTTTTTCTTCATCAGCTTGAAGAAGGGTAGAGCTCATCCCCCAGCTTGGAGATGAAGCGCCCCAACGCAGTCACACGCCCGGTGAGCTTCTGCATTTCTCTGAGGGTCCTCAGCGAGCTCATATCTTCGACTGCCTTGACCTTCTTCGGGTTGGCCTTGATGCCCCTGTGGGATATGAGGAAACCCAGGAGCTTGCCCGAGGGGACTCCAAATACGCACTTCTCCGGGTTGAGCCATAGGTCCACTTCGTTGAGGCTGGCAAAAGTTTCTTCCAGGTCCTGTATCAGGGTTCTTGCCTCACAAGACTTCACCAGAATGTCATCGACGTAAGCTTCAGCGTTCCTCCCGAGCTGCCGGCCTAAGGCGATGTGCAGTAGCCGCTGAAAGGTCGCACCTGCGTTGCGCAGCCCAAATGGCATGCACGTATAGCAGTACACTCCACATGGGGTCAAGAAAGCCGTCTTCTCCACGTCTTCTACCGCCATCTTGATCTGGTGATAGCCCGAGAAGGCATCCAGGAAGCACAATAGGTCACACTCTGCGGTGGAGTCGACTATCTGGTCGATGCGGGGGAGCGGAAATGGATCTTGCGGACAGGCCTTGTTGAGGTTGGTGAAGTCGACGCACATGCGCTCTTCCCCCCTTCTTTGGCACGACAAAAGGATTAGCCAGTCAATCGGGGTAGCGGACCTCGCCAATAACCCCCGCCGCCTCTAGCTTCCAGGTCTCTTGAACAATGAAAGCCTGTTTCTCAGTAGACTGCCGCCTTGCCTTCTGCTTCACGGGGCGTACAGTGGGGCACATGTTGAGGTGATGCTCAATCACTTCCCTTGGGACCCCCGCTAACTGATCTTGTTCCCACGCGAACACCTTCTTGTTCGCACGCAGGAACCTGATTAGGGCCTTCTCCTGCTCGGGCTCGAGGTTGGCCCCTATGGTGAAGGTGGCGCCAGTGGACCCGTCCTCATCGACTGGTACCTGCTTGGTTTCCGCCTTGTCTTGGGTGAACAACTGCTTCTTTTTAGCCGGCGCAGCCCCCTTGGGCTCAAGGGCGTCCGTGCTAGTGGGCCGCGCCACCGCGGCCGCCCTGAAAACAAGCCGGAGCACCTGCAGCGCATCCCTTGTGTCTCCTGACACGGTGAGGACGCCGCTGCTCCCGGGCATCTTCATGAGGTTGTACGCCGGGTGAGTTGTTGCCATGAACCGAGCCAAGGCCGGATAGCCCAGGATGGCGTTGTAGGGGAGGCCAATAGGGGTGATGTCGAAGTCGATCAGCTCCGTGCGGAAGTTGTCGCAGGTGCCGAAGGTCACTGGGAGGCGGATCTGTCCCAAGGAGGCGGTGGAACCGGCTCCGACGCCCGAGAAAGGCCTGCTGGGTTGGAGCCACTCCGGCGGCACGTGGAGTAGGCTGAAGGCCTCCACCGAGAGCACGTTGAGGCCGGCACCACCGTCGATGAGGGTCCTGGTGATGGCTACCTGGCAGATGGTGGGGGTGCACAGCCCGAACCAATGGGGTTGAAGGGGTGGTCCTCCGAGTCGAAGGTTAGATCGGCCTCGGGCTCCACCCAGCCCGGGGGAGCTTCTTGGCGCCCGGAGGCGGTGCTGACCGGCAGAAGAACGACTTGACGTGATGACTCAAGGGTGGTGCCTGGGAGCCACCCAGGAGAGCTGCGACGACGGGCGGCGCTGGTGCGGCGAAACGGGCGAGGAAGAGGTCGCGCAGCTCCTCCCAGGAGGTGACAGAGGCCGTCGGCAGGTGGAGGAGCCACGCGCGCGAGACGCCGGTGAGGGCCATGGTTAACCAGTTGGCCATCACCCGATCATCTCCCCCGGCTCCGAGGACGGCCTCCTCATACGCCAGCAGGAAAATCATCGGGTCCGTCGCGCCGTCGTAGCGCGGCGGCATCTTGGGCCTGAACTTGCGCGGCCACTGCACTTGCCGCAAGGCGGGGGCCAAGGCCCGGAGCCCCCTGGCCCTAGTGTCGGCATCCGTTGCTGGAGCGGGCGGCGCGTTGTCCGCCATGAGGGCGGGATGCGATGTTGGGGCAGAGCGGGTCATCAGGAAGGAGGACTCCGGCGCACCCCTACCTGGCGCGCCAAATGTCGGGTTTCGGGTTCCGGCAGACCCTTGAGGTTCGAACACTGGGGTGCGCGCGGAGATCTCTCCCCTACCAATCTACGTTCGATCCTCTCGTGCAAACTAAGATGAAAATGATGAACAACACAAGAGGCACGTTGTTTATACTGGTTCGGGCCACCGTTGTGGTGTAATACCCTACTCCAGTGTGTGGTGTGGTGGATTGCCTCTGGGCTGATGATGGACAGTACAAGGGAAGAACAGCCTCGCGAGAGGTGTTCTTGAGCTGGTGCGATGAACTGCTAGGGTGAGTTCAGTCGCCTCTCTCTCTCTGCTGGGGTTCTACCAGATCTCTCTGGGGGTCTCCACCAGATCTCTCCGGGGGTCTCTCTCTACTCTGTGGTGGCTAGCTCTATTTATAGAGGCCCTGGGCCTCTCCCCAAATAATGAGCGGGAAGGGCGCCAACAATTGGCCATTTTGAAGGGGAACATTTAGCACAAGTTATCCTGACCAAAGGTGGTCTTCGGTGCCAAAAGCACTGGTGATGACGCCGTCTTGGGATCCATGGTGACCTCCGTCCTGTCGTCTGGCTGGTATTCGTCTCATTGCACCGGAATGGTAACCTTTGACTCTCCTCGTTTGAGGACGACACGTCCTGGCTCTGCACCGCTCGAACGGAAGTAGCAGAACGGGCCCAGCCAGAGGCCAACTCCAGGCGCCCGGCCACCCGACGAGGGTCCACGCTCAGGAGATCCCCCCGCAGTTGGCTCAGCTCGTTGGCAACCAGGTCCAGGACAGCAGCGGAGGGAGCAGAAGAGACAAGAACCTGTGGAGCAGGCAAAGAAGATGGCAGCGTGGCCACGGCTTGGCAGGAAGGGACCTCCTGAGCCTTGGCCGCCACGGCCGCAGCATCGGGCACAGTCGACTCTAGGTCCAGCGGGGTCACGGGGGCTGACTCCTCGGCGGGGTGCCCCAGTTGGCCTCGTGAGGGCGGTTGGGTCGGAGAGGCGCGGGCCTCGCCGTCCTCTCCCCCAACGGCCGAAGGCATCTCCCCGGCAGACGGATTCGCCCCAAGCAGGGCCGCAGAAGCCTCCTTCAACCTCTTGGCCGCAGGTGTCGGCCTGGTAAAAGAGCGCAAACGTCAAGCCTTAGCGGCAGAAGCCAAGCAGAGCACGAATCGAGCACTTACTAGACGTTGTCCGTGGACTCAAGCAACTTCTGGCCATACTTGAAGCCCGAGAGCCTGCAGCGGGGGTTAGCCTTGGAGGGCCCGGAAGCAGAAGGCGCGTCAGGAGAGATGGAGCTGGCCTTGGACCCCCCCCAGGGACCAGAGCAGACCCTGGGGGAACCAGGCTTGACCTGCCCTTCTGTCGGGTTTCGGGTTCTGGCAGACCCTTGAGGTTAGAGCACTGGGATGCGCGCGGAGATCTCTCCCCTACCGATCTACGTCCGATCCTCTCGTGCGAACTAAGATGAAAATGATGAACAACACAAGAGACACGATATTTATACAGGTTCGGGCCACCGTTGTGGTGTAATACCCTACTCCAGTGTGTGGTGTGGTGGATTGCCTCTGGGGCTGATGATGGACAGTACAAGGGAAGAACAGCCTCGCGAGAGGTGTTCTTGAGCTGGTGCGATGAACTGCTAGGGTGAGTTCAGTCGCCTCTCTCTCTCTGCTGGGGTTCTACCAGATATCTCCGGGGGTCTCCCCCTACTCTGTGGTGGCTAGCTCTATTTATAGAGGCCCTGGGCCTCTCCCCAAATAATGAGCGGGAAGGGCGCCAACAATTGTCCATTTCGATGGGGAACATGTAGTACAAGTTATCCTGACCAAAGGTGGTCTTCGGCTGCGAAAGGCACTGACGATGATGCCGTCTTGGGCTCCACGGTGACCTCCGTCCTGCCGTCCGGCTGGTCGTGGTCTCATTGTGCTAGAATGGTAACCTTTGCCTGATGCCTTGGCCTGTGCTTGCCCCCTTTACACCAAAGGGGAAACAAGGACACTGCATAGGCCGGCGCCCGCCTGGCGCCCACCTGGTCTCGATCGTCATGGCTTGCGTCACGGGTTCCTCGCGAGGTACCCCTGCCTTGATCTCTCTGCCTCCTCGCAAGCCTGCCTGATGAGGCTTCCTCTGAGGAAGCTTCCTGTCGTCCGCCCCGCGAGGCTTGGCCCCTCGCGAGGGTCTTTGAGCTTGAGCTGATGAAGATGGGCCGCGCTGGGCCCCGCTTGAGCCACACCGCAGGCCATGGGTAGGCAAGTCTAGGGACCCCCGTTCCCAGAACGTCGACACCTTCCTCGTGACTGAGGAAGAGCCCTCCCTTCCTCGCCTGGCACTGGCCTCGTCGTCGTCCGGCATGGAGTGGAGGGCCTGGGACCTGCGCCGAGGGAAGGACTCCCCCCAATCCTCGCCAGTCTCCTCCGAGTCGAACGCTTCCTCCTCCACCTCTTCTTCCCCACTGGAGCTGCCGGAGGACAAGTTCACCGTCGCCAGGACCGCCAGGTCTTCGGGAGCTGCCGCGGGCACCAGCCCCTCGCCGTTGAAGGTGGGCATGGCGTCCACCACCTGCTCCCAGTCGTCACGGAGGAACAGGGGGACGGGGGCGTCCACCGGGCTCGCCACGTCCCCCCCAACCAGGGAATGGAGGGCCGCAATCACATCCTCGTCGGTCAGGGCCTCGGAGCTTAGGCGCAGGGCGGCGTCTGCTCCTCCAAGCCTCCATAGTGGGAGCGAGTGCTCCCGAAGCGGAGCCACCCGGTGCTCCAAGAACTCCCTCAGGAGCGTGGCCCCGGTCAGCTTCACCGCCCCCAAGTTGCTTGGCCTCAGGTCCGCGTTCATCCTCCTCAACACCGCCTTCGCGCGAGGGTCGACAAGCTCCGCACGGGACCATGCGTCAACGGACTTAGGTTGCCCCGTGGGTAATACCAGACGAGGGTGGAGGCGCCCGACATCCATCATGACCCACTTGCTCCGGTAGCCTTCGATCCTCCTCCCAGGCTTCGAGATGGCGTTGCAGCTGTAGTATGCAATGAAGCTCGCGCATGCGGAGACCTGAGCGCCAGAAACCGGGAGGGAGAAAAAGTGGCGCAGCAAGGCCACCAGGGGCTTCACACCAACATGAGCCTCGCAATAGGAGGCGAAAATCGCCAGGAGAAGGAAAGAGTTGGGGTGGAGATGCAGGGCCTGCAAGTTGTATTGGCGGAGAACGGCAAAGAAGAACTCAGAGAAAGGAGCCACCAGACCGGCGACGATGGCGCTCACGAAGAACGGGTAGAAGGTGCTCCCCTTGCCCTCAGGCTGGTCGGAGCCGACCTTGAGCACAGTCGTCCCCTCGCTGCCCTACGCCACCGTCATCAAGCGCGCGAGGGAAAGGTTCTTCTCCGAGAAATTTGGGGAATCCAGGGCCGGCGAGTACCAAGCATCAGCCGGGGACTTGCGAGTCGCCATGGTGTGCCGGACACGAAGGATTGAGATAGATTTGGAGGATTTCAGGAGCAAGAAGGAGGAGTGACAGAAAGGAGTGAACCGTCGAAGCTCACACGGCCCCGTACTTATAGCCAGGGAAGGCCAACCGCCGAGAACCATGACCTCAAGTAATCATGACCCATATATTTGCATGCAGGGACTTGTCAAGTCGTGCAGTTGCTGAGGCGTCATGGGAAGTGTAGACGCCCATGCCCAATCAATCGCAACATGGCGCCCAAGGCCGCAGGCTATTAGGGCCCGCGGCGCTTCGCGCTTGCCCATTCGCTTCTCTGCTAAGCCAAGCCCGTGTGCACCTTGGGCCCGGGGGCTACTGTCGGTGTTCTAGGAACGGGGGTCCCCAGACTTGCCTGCCTGCGGCCTACGGCGTGGCTCAAGCGGGAGCCCAGTGCGGACCATCTTCATCAGCTTAAGCTCAAAGACCCTCGCGAGGGGCCAAGCCTCGCGGGGCGGACGACAGGAAGCTTCCTCAGAGGCAGCCTCATCAGGCAGGCTCGCAAGGAGGCGGAGAGATCAAGGCAGGGGTACCTCGCGAGGAACCCGTGACGCAAGCCATGACGATCGAGACCAGGCGAGCGCCGGCCTGCGCAGTGTCCTTGTTTCCCCTTTGGTGCAAAGGGGGCAAGCACAGGCCAAGGCATCAGGCAAAGGTTATCATTCCAGTGCAACGAGACTAAAACCAGCCAGACTGCAGGACGGAGGTCACCGTGGAGCCCAAGACGGCATCATCGCCAGTGCTTTTGGCAGCCGAAGACCACCTTTGGTCAGGATAACTTGTACTAGATGTTCCCCTTCGAAATGGCCAATTGTTGGAGCCCTTCCCGCTCATTATTTGGGGAGAGGCCCAGGGCCTCTATAAATAGAGCTAGCCACCACAGAGTAGAGAGAGACCCCCGGAGAGATCTGGTGGAGACCCCCGGAGAGATCTGGTAGAACCCCAGCAGAGAGAGAGAGAGAGGCGACTGAACTCACCCTAGCAGTTCATCGCACCAGCTCAAGAACACCTCTCACGAGGCTGTTCTTCCCTTGTACTGTCCATCATCAGCCCTAGAGGCAATCCACCACACCACACACTGGAGTAGGGTATTACACCACAACGGTGGCCCGAACCAGTATAAACATCGTGTCTCTTGTGTTGTTCATCATTTTCATCTTAATTAGTTCACACGAGAGGATCAGACATAGATCTGTAGGGGAGAGATCTCCACGCGCACCCCAGTGTTCGAACCTCAAGGGTCTGCCGGAACCCGAAACCGGACAACCATGACCACAGGTAATGATGGTTTTCTTCTGCATGCAGCAGGGTCTCATCAAGTCGGATGGTTGACAAGGTAGCATGGGGAAGCGGAGACGCCTGCGTCCCACCAATCGACATGCATAAATCAAGGCCGCGGGCAGTTGCGGCACGCGGTGCTCCGCACTTGCCCTTTGGCTTCACTTCGAAGCCAAGTCCGAGCGCGCCTTGGTGCCGGGGGCTACTGTCGGCGTTCTGGGACCGGGGGTTCCCAGACTTGCCTACCTGCGGCCCAGAGCGTGGCTCCACGAACGGCCAGTACGACTCATCTTCAGCAGCAACAACTCAAGACCCTTACGAGGCAGATGACAACAAGACCTCCCTAAGGGCAGATTCACTAGGCTGGCTCCTAAGGAGCGGAGATATCTATGCAAGGAGCACCTCGCGTGGTTCGCATCACGTGAGCCATGATGACCAAGGCCAGGCGGGCGCCAGCGGGTGCAGCATACCAGTTTTCTCTTTGGTGCTAAGGAGGCAAGCTCAGGTGCGGGGTCCCGAAGAATCAGGCAAATGATTCCATATCGGTGCAACAAGATCAAGACCAGTAGGACGGAGGTCATCGCGGAGCCCACAACAGCATCACCACTAGAGCCTTTGGCAGGCAAAGACCACCTTTTGTCACGATAGCTTGTACTAGTTGTTCCCCTTCAAACTTGGCCATTATGGGATCCCTTCCCACCTAACATTTGGGAAGAGGACCAAGGCCACTATAAATAGGACTTAGCCACCACCCTAGAGGGGCATCTGGGCTCAGATTCATTCCACCCTAACAATATCACTAGTTCATCGAGCCCAAGAACACCTCACCTCCTAAGGTTGTTCATCCATTGTATTAGTTCATCCTCAGCCCCCCGAGGCAATCCACCCACAAACTGGAGTAGGGTATTACACCGCAAGGTGGCCCGAAGTAGTATAAACCCTCGCGTCTCTTGTTCTTTGGGTTCGTCGAGCTAGGCCGTGGAATTGTTGAGCGTGTGAGTTGGGAGGGAGTGTTCTTCGTGCGCACCCTAGAGTTCGAACCTCACAAGGGTTTGCCAGAACCCGGAATCTGACAAGATCGCAAAGACAAATATATTAAAGAAGAGACCTGGGGCCATAGGTTTCACTAGTGGCTTCTCTCGAGAAAAATAGCAAACGGTGGGTAAACAAATTACTGTTGGGCAATTGATAGAACTTCAAATAATCATGATGATATCTAGGCAATGATCATTATATAGGCATCACGTCCAAGATTAGTAGACCAACTCCTGCTTGCATCTACTACTATTACTCCAAACATCGACCGCTATCCAGCATGCATCTAGTGTATTAAGTTCATGGGGAAACGGAGTAATGCAATAAGAACGATGACATGATGTAGACAAGACCTATCTATGTAGATATAGACCCCATGGATTCATCCTTAGTAGCAACGATACATACGTGTAGGTTCCCCTTCTGTCCCTGGGATTAAGCACCGTAAGATCGAACCCACTACAAAGCACCTCTTCCCATAACAAGATAAATAGATCAAGTTGGCCAAACAAAACCCAAATATCGGAGAAGAAATACGAGGCTATAAGCAATCATGCATATAAGAGATCAAAGAAGATTCAAATAACTTTCATGGATAAAAAGATAGATCCGATCATAAAATCAAAGTTCATCAGATCCCAACAAACACACGCAAAAACAGTTACATCATATGGATCTCCAAGAGACCATTGTATTCAGAATCAAATGAGAGAGAGAGGAAGCCATCTAGCAACTAACTACGGACCCGAAGGTCTACAAAAAACTACCCACGCATCATCGGAGAGGCACCAATGGAAGTGGTGAACCCCTCCGTGATGGTGTCTAGATTGGATCTGGTGGTTCTGGACTCTACGGCGGCTGGGATTGATTTTCGTCGACTCCCCTAGGGTTTATGGAATATTGGGGTATTTATAGAGCAAAGAGGGGGTTCAGGGGGCACCTGAGGTGGGCTCAACCCACCAGGGCGTGCCCGGGCCTCCTGGCGCGCCCTGGTGGGTTGTGCTCCCCTCGAAGCACCCCTAGGTGCTTCTTCGGTCCATTGGTTGTCTTGTTGTCCAAAAAAATCTCCAAAAAGTTTCGTGGCATTTGGACTCCGTTTGGTATTGATTTCCTGCGATGTAAAAACATGTAGAAAACAACAACTGGCACTTGGCACAATATCAATAGGTTAGCACCAAAAAATGATATAAATGACTATAAAATGATTATAAAACATCCAAGATTGATAATATAACAACATGGAAGAATAAAAAATTATAGATACGTTGGAGATGTATGAGGTAACCAGTAGCAAGGTAATCAGTGAGGGTATCAGAGTAATCCAAAGCAGCTCAATGGTGGCCAATACCACGTTTTCACCACAAGTCTTTGCAAACGAGATCAGAAGGTGCATAAGCGTGCAGTCGGCACTATTGAGCCGTCGTGCCTCAGTATTTGCGATGGTATGCATACCCAATTACATGGAGTCGCGAGGATCACCCGCCCCGAGTTGAGAATCCGGGTCATCTGGCTTTAGTGGTATCCCCTCAGGTTGGGGGTTATAAATTCACTAAGGTGCTTATGGATGGTGGCAGTAACATCAACTTCTTATATTATGACACCTTTCACCGGATGAATTTAAATGGCAAGGATCTTAAGCCATCCTTTACGGTTTTCCATGGCGTAGTGCGTGGCAAGTTGGCGTATCATGTTGGAAAGATTGCCCTGGAAGTCTCCTTTGGTAAGGACTATGACTATCAAGCAGAGACATTGTGGTTTGAGGTGGTTATAATCAAGAGCCCACATCATGCCTTGTTTGGGCGGCCAACTTATGCTAAGTTCATGGCCCGACCTTGTTATGTTTATTTGCAGCTTAAGATTCCAGGGCGTAAGGGCACAATCACAGTCCATGGTGATCGGAAAATCGCTTTGGAATGTGAAGAAGGTGATGCTGCATATGCCGAGTCGGCCTGTGACACAGAAGAGCTCAAATTTTTAAGGTCAATGTTGACCCGGCTGAGATGACCCCTGTGAAGAAACCCTGCACTGAATAGGAGCCTCTGTTGAAATTTCAAGCTGATGATACTAAGCAGGTTGATTTCATCCCTGGCGACTCATCTCAGCAGTTCACAGTGGGGGCTAATATGGATCCTAAATAGGAAAGCGCACTCATCGAGTTCATCCGTGAGAATCGGGATATCTTTGCATGGAAACCTTCTCACATGTTGGGTGTTCCGAGAGAATTCGCTATGCACACCCTTAATGTGGATCCTAAGTTTAAGCCGGTTAAAAAGTTTCTTCGTCGTTTCAATGAAGAACGACGCAAGGCTATTGGAGAAGAAGTGGCCTGGCTCTTAGCAACTGGGTTTATTGTGGAGGTTTTTCACCCTGAGTGGCTGGCTAACCCAGTGCTGGTGCTTAAGAAGAACGACACTTGGCATATGTGTGTGGAGTACATAGATCTTAACAAAGCTTGTCCAGGTGATCCATTTCCTCTCCCTCATATCGACCAGATTATTGATGCTACGGTGGGTCGTGAGAGTTTATGTTTCTTGGATGCGTATTCTGGTTATCATCTGATTAAGATGGCAGTTAAGGACCAAGAGAAGACGTCTTTTATCACCCCTTTTGGAGCCTTATGTTATGTTTCTATTCCTTTTGGGCTTAAGAGTGCTCAAGCGACTTATCAACGCTGTGTTCAGAATTGTTTTGACAATCAGATTGGGCGCAATGTGCATGCTTATGTGGATGATATTGTGGTCAAGTCCAGAAAGAAGGAGACCCTCCTGGATGATCTAAGGGAGACCTTTGACAATCTCCGGGTCTATAATATGATGCTTAACCCGGCCAAATGTGTTTTTGGTGAGCCTGCAGGCAAGCTTTCGGGTTTTCTGGTTTCCAAGAGGGGTATGGAAGCTAACTCGGAGAAAATTAAAGCCATCACTTCACTTGCCAAACCAGCATGTGTCAATGACATCCAGCGCCTGGCGGGTCGTATTGTGGCATTGAGCCGGTTCATAAGTCGCCTAGGAGAGAAGGCAATTCCTTTGTATCTAATGATGAAGAAGAAAAATCATTTTGTCTCGAGTGATGCTGCTAATGAGGCATTTGAGGCGCTCAAGAAACAGTTAGCTGAGCCGCCTGTCCTAGCTGCCCTGTTGATAAGGAGCCTTTTCTCTTATATGTGGAGGCTAACAGTAAGGCCGTCAGTGTTGCAATTGTTGTGGAGTGTAAAGAGGCGGGTAAGAAATATGCAGAAACCGGCTTATTATGTTAGTGAGGTGTTGATTGAGTCCAAACAGCAATACCCACATTGGAAGAAACTAGTATATGGGGTGTTCATGGCAAGTCCCAAGCTGAAGCATTATTTTCTTGGTCATCCTATCACTGTGGTCAATTCTGCTCCCTTAGGGGATAATATTCAAAACAGAGAGGCTACGGGCCAGGTTGGTAAATGGGCAACTGAACATGGGTCTCATGGTTTGAAATATGTGCCAAGAACAACCATTAAGTCTCAAGCTTTAGTGGATTTCATAAATGACTTGACATAATTACAAATGCCTGAGGAGAAGCCTAACAACACCTATTGGACAATCCACTTTGATGGATCTAAGCAGTTGGAGGACTCGAGGCTGGAGTCATTTTAACTTCCCCACGAGGTGACAAGTTTTGCTATGTTTTAAGGCTAATGTTTCCTTATACTAACAATGCAGCTGAATATGAGGCTTTACTCCATGGTCTTCGTATGGCCAAAGAGATAAATTTAAGCCAGATCAGGTGTTTTGGCGATTCAGACCTGGTGGCTCAGCAAGTCTCAAGCACTTGGGATTCTAAAGACCCGCTCATGGCGTTTATCGTCGGGCAGTTGATAATATTGCTAGTCATTTTAAAGGTTATCGAGTGGATCACCTAGATTGATGGAAGAATGAGGCAGTTGATGCCCTAAGCCAGTTTGGTTCTCAACATAAGACGGTGCCTCCTAATGTGTTCTTAGATGTGCTCCACAATCCTTCTGTCAAGTTGCCATTTGAAGAAGACCTAGCCGTTCCTGACCCGAAGGCGCAGCTCATGGCGGCTCTTCGTGTTATTCCTGATTGGACTTTACCTTATCTGGCCTATATGACCTAGGGTGAGTTACCTGAGGATGAAACTTTGGCAAGACAAATAATCCGCCGGTCTAATTCTATGACTATTGTCGATGGCGAGTTACATCGATGCAATGTGACAGACGTGTTCCAACGTTGTGTTTCTCCTGAGGAGGCCGCGAGATCTTACGAGAAATTCATGAAGGTGATTGTGGTCATCATGCCGGGTATAAATCCTTGGTGGCTAAGGCGTTTCGTCATGTGTTTTATTGGTTGATGGCTCGTGCTAATGCAGAAAATATCGTTAGTAAATGTGATGGATGACCAAAAAATTCTCGACGATCTCATGTGCCAACTCAAGAGTTGCGGATGATTCCTATATCTTGGCCGTTCGCAGTCTGGGGGCTTGATATGGTTGGACCTTTCAAGAGATCTAAAGATAAGAAGACCCACCTTTTGGTGGCGGTTGACAAGTTTACCAAGTGGGTCAAAGCAGAGCCGGTTAGCAAATGTGATGCATCAACCGCAGTTCAGTTTGTCAAAAGGCTGACCTTCCGATTTGGTTACCCTCATAGTATCATCACCGATAATGGTACTGCTACCTCTTGAGCATGCCTTTGTTTTCCCTTGAAGAGGAAAGGGTGATGCAGAAAAGTAGTGTAAGTATTTCCCTCAGTTTTTGAGAACCAAGGTATCAATCCAGTGGGAGACAATGCACAAGTCACCGAGTATTGCACAAACAATCAAGAACCTTGCAACCAATGAGATAAAGGGGTTGTAAATCCCTTCACGGTCACTCACAAAAGTGAGATCCGATAAAGATAGTAAGATAAATATTTTTGGTATTTTTGTTGTATAGATTAAAAGGTAAATATTGCAAACTAGTAAACGAGATGCGATGTAAATGAAAGAGATGCGGTATAATAAGAAAGAGACCTGGGGGCCATAGGTTTCACTAGTGACTTCTCTCAAGATATCATGTATTACGGTGGGTGAACAGATTACTGTCGAGCAATTGATAGAAAAGCGCATAGTTATGAAGATATCTAAGGCAATGATCATGAATATAGGCATCACGTCCGTGTCAAGTAGACCGGAATGGTTCTACATCTACTACTATTACTCCACACATCGACTGATTTCTAGCATGCATCTAGAGTATTAAGTTCATAAGAACAGAGTAACGCATTAAGGAAGATGACATGATGTTGAGGGATAAACTCAAGCAATATGATATAAACCCCCATCTTTTTATCCTCGATAGCAACAATACAATATGTGCCTTGCTGCCCCTACTGTCACTGGGAAAGGATACCGCAAGATTGAACCCAAAGCTAAGCACTTCTCCCATTGCAAGAAAGATCAATATAGTAGGCCAAACTAAACCGATAATTCGAAGAGACTTGCAAAGATATCAAATCATGCATATAAGAATTTAGAGAAGAACCTCATAGGTAATCAAGTTCATAAATCCACAATTCATCGGATCTCGGCGAACACACCGCAAAAGAGTATTACATCGAATAGATCTCCAAGAACACTGAGGAGAACTTTGAATTGTAGATCAAAGAGAGAGAAGAAGCCATCTAGCTAATAACTATGGACCCGAAGGTCTGTGGTAAACTACTCACGCTTCATCGGAGAGGCTATGGTGTTGATGTAGAAGCCCTCCGTTATCGACTCCCCCCTCCGGCAGATCGCCGGAAAAGGCCCCAAGATGGGATCTGACGGGTACAGAAGGTTGTGGTGGTGGAAAAGTGATTTCGTGGCTCCCCCTGATGTTTCTAGGGTATGAGAGTATAAATAGGCGAAGGAAGTACGTCAGTGGAGCTACGTGGGGACCACGAGGGTGGGGGAGCGCCTACCCCCTTGGGCGCGCCCTCCTTCCTCGTGGCCACCTCACAGAGTTCCAGACTTCCACTCCAAGTCTCCTAGTTTGCTTTCGTCCAAGAAAGATCATCGTGAAGGTTTCATTCCGTTTGGATTCTGTTTGTTATTCCTTTTTTGCGAAACTCTAAAAATAGGCAAAAAAACAGAAACTGGCACTAGGCCTTCGGTTAATAGGTTAGTCCCAAAAATAATATAAAAGAGCATATTAAAGTCCATTAAACATCCAAAACAGATAATATAATAGCATGGAACAATCAAAAATTATAGATACGTTGGAGACGTATCAAGCATCCCCAAGCTTAATTCCTGCTCGTCCTCGAGTAGGTAAATGATCAAAACAGAATTTTTGATGTGGAATGCTACCTAACATAATTACCAATGTAATTTTCTGTATTGTGGCATGAATGTTCATATCCGAAAGATTCAAGACAAAAGTTTAATATTGACATAAAAATAATAATACTTCAAGCATACTAATAAAATAATTATGTCTTCTCAAAATAACATGGCCAAAGAAAGTTCATCCCTACAAAATCATATAGTTTGGTTATGCTCCATCTTCGTCACACAAAATATTCAAATCATGCACAACCCCGATGACAAGCCAAGCATTTGTTTCATACTTTAGTATTCTCAAACTTTTTCAACTTTCACGCAATACATGAGTGTGAGCCATGGACATAGCACTATAGGTTGTGGAGAAGACAAAAAGGAGGAAGATGGTCTCACATCAACTAGGCATATCAATGGGCTATGGAGATGCCCATCAATAGATATCAATGTGAGTGAGTAGG
The DNA here is from genome assembly GCF_003073215.2 of Triticum urartu. Lineage (NCBI taxonomy): Eukaryota > Viridiplantae > Streptophyta > Magnoliopsida > Poales > Poaceae > Triticum > Triticum urartu. The sequence continues at coordinate 322,140,202 of NC_053022.1, forward strand.
GATTGCCATGCAACAGATGCACTAGAGCTATAAATGTATGGAAGTTTGATAACCCACAAGTATAGGGGATCAATTGTAGCCTCTTTAGATAAGTAAGAGTGTCGAACCCAACGAGGAGCTAAAGGTAGAACAAATATTCCCTCAAGTTATATCGACCACCGATACAACTCTACGCACGCTTCACGTTCGCTTTACCTAGAACAAGTATGAAACTAGAAGTACTTTGTAGGTGTTGTTGGATAGGTTTGCAAGATATAAAGATTACGTAAATAAAAAGTAGGGGCCGTTTAGGTAAAGACACAACTAAGTTAGTTTTAGTAAAGAGCTTTTTGTTACGAGAAAGTTATTTGTCCCTAGGCAATTGATAACTAGACCGGTAATCATTATTGCAATTTTATATGAGGGAGAGGCATAAGCTAACATACTTTCTCTACTTGGATCATATGCACTTATGATTGGAACTCTAGCAAGCATCCGCAACTACTAAAGATCACTAAGGTATAACCCAACCATAGCATTAAAGTATCAAGTTCTCTTTATCCCATACGCAAACAACCTACTTACTCAGGTCTGTGCTTCTGTCACTCACGCCACCCACCATAAGCAATTCATGAACATATTGCAAACCCTACAGTGGGAATACCTCACGCTTTTGCGACACGGAGAGCACCATAGGACAACACCAATAATAAAACATGCAACTCAAACCAATCACGATCATCAAATAACCCATAGGACAAAACGAATCTACTCAAACATCATAGGATAGCCATACATCATTGGGAAATAATATATAGCATTGAGCACCATGTTTAAGTAGAGATTACAACGGGTAAAAGAGGGGTTACACCGCTTCATAGAGGGGGGAAGAGTTGGTGATGATGGTGGTGAAGTTGTTGGTGAAGATTGCGGTGATGATGATGGCCCCCGGTGGCACTCCGGCGCCACCGGAAGCGAGGGAGAGAGAACCCCATCCTTCTTCTTCTTCTTCCTTGACCTCCTCCCTAGATGGGAGAAGGGTTTCCCCTCTGGTCCTTGGTCTCCATGGCATGGGAGGGGCGAGAGCGCCTCCGAGATTGGGTCTGTCTCTCTGTCTCTCTCTGTTTCTGCGTTCTCAGATTCTGCCCTTTCACCGTTTCTTATATTCCCGGAGATCCGTAACTCCGATTGGGCTGAAATTTTAACATGATCTCTATTCGGATATTAGCTTTCTTGCGGAAAAAGAAGGGCATCAACCGCCTTACGGGGTGGCCACGAGGGCCTAGGGCGCGCCCCCCTGCCTCGTGGCCCCCTCGGGCATCGTCTCGCGTGGATTTTTCTTCCCAAAAATCACATATATTCCGGAAAAATCTCCGTCAGTTTATATCCCGTTTGGAATCCGTTTGATATGGATTTACTGTGAAACAAAAAACATGCAACAAACAGGAACTGGCACTGGGCACTGGATCAATATGTTAGTGCCAAAAATATTATAAAAAGTTGCCAAAAGTATATGAAAGTTGTAGAATATTGGCATGGAACAATAAAGAATTATAGATACGACGGAGACATATCAAAGTTCAACAAAAGAAACTAAGTGGGTGTGCATCCAACTTGCTTGCTCACGAAGACCTAGGGAATTTGAGGAAGCACATCGTTGAAATATACAAGCCAAGTTCTATAATGAAAATTTCCCACTAGTATATGAAAGTGACAAAATAAGAGACTCTGTATCATGAAGATCATGGTGCTACTTTGAAGCACAAGTGTGGAAAAGGATAGTAGCATTGTCCCTTCTCTCTTTTTCTCTCTTTTTTTGTTTGGCTTCTTTGGACCCTTTTTTCTCCTTTTTTTGTTTCCTCACATGGGACAATGCTCTAATAATGATGATCATCACACTTCTATTTATTTATAACTCAAAGATTACAACTCAATACTTAGAACAAAAATATGACTCTATATGCATGCCTCCGGTGGTGTACCGGGATGTGCAATGAATCAAGGTGACATGTATGAAAAAAATTATGAATGGTGGCTTTGCTAAAAATACGATGTCAACTACATGATCATGCAAGGAAATATGACAATGATGGAGCGTGTTATAATAAATACAATGGTGGAAGGTTTCATGGCAATATATCTTAGAATGGCTATGGAAATGCCATAATAGGTAGGTATGGTCGCTGTTTTGAGGAAGGTAAATGGTGGGTTTATGGTACCGGTGAAAGTTGCGTGGTATTATAGAGGCTAGCAACGGTGGGAGGGTGAGAGTGCGTATAATCCATGGACTCAACATTAGCCATAAAGAACTCACATACTTATTGCAAAAATCTACAAGTCATCAAAAACCAAGCACTACGGCATGCTCCTAGGGGGATAGATTGGTAGGAAAAGACCACCGCTCGTCCCCGACCGCCACTCATAAGGTAGACAATCAAAGAAATACCTCATGCTTCAAATTTGTTACACAACAGTTACCATGCGTGCATGCTACGGGACTTGCAAACCTAAACACAACTATTTCTCAAATTCACAATTAATTTACTAGCATGACTCTAATATCACCATCCTCATGTCTCAAAACAATCATCAAGCATCAGACTTTTCATAGTATTCAATGCACTTTATATGAAAGTTTCTATTATACCCATCTTGGATGCCCATCATATTAGGACTAGTTTTACATCCAAAGCAAATTACCATGCTGTTCTAAAAGACTCTCAAAATAATATAAGTGAAGCATGGGAGATCACTAATTTCTATAAAATAAAACCACCACCGTGCTCTAAAAAGATATAAGTGAAGCACTAGAGCAAAATTATCTAGCTCAAAAGATATAAGTGAAGCACATGGAGTATTCTAATAAATTCCGATTCATGCGTGTCTCTCCCAAAAGGTGTGTACAGCAAGGATGATTGTGGTAAACCAAAAAGCAAATACTCAAATCATACAAGACACTCCAAGAAAAACACATATCACGTGGTGAATAAAAAATATAGCCTCAAGTAAAGTTACTGATAGACGAAGACGAAAGAGGGGATGCCTTCCGGGGCATCCCCAAGCTTAGGATTTTGATTTTCCTTGAATTTTACCTTGGGGGTGCCTTGGGCATCCCTAAGATTAGGCACTTGCCACTCCTTATTCCAAAATCCATCAAATCTTTACCCAAAAACTTGAAAACTTCAGAACACAAAACTCAACAGAAATCTCATGAGCTCCGTTAGTATAAGAAAATAAACCACCACTTTAAGGTACTGTAATGAACTCATTCTTTATTTATATTGGTGTTAAACCTACTGTATTCCAACTTCTCTATGGTTCGTACCCCCCGATACTAGCCATAGATGCATCAAAATAAGCAAACAACACACGAAAAATAGAATATGTCAAAACAGAACAGTCTGTGGCAATCTGGAGGTTTCGAATACTTTTGTGACTCCAAAAATTCTGAAAAATTAGGAAGACCAAGAAAATTTGTATATTGATCTACCGCAGTTGGAATTGGTATTTTATCGCTCTTTGGTAAAAAATGAAAATTATTTTCTTGAGCGCATACTTTCTGTTTTTATCGGCAACATCAAACAATAATCACCCAAGAAGATCCTAAAGGCTTTACTTGGCACAAACACTAACTAAAACATAAAAACACAATCATAACAGAGGCTAGATAAATTATTTGATACTAAACAGGAACAAAAATTAAAGAACAAAAATAAAATTGGGTTACCTCCCAACAAGCGCTATCGTTTAACGCCCCTAGCTAGGCATAAAAATAAGGATAGATCTAAGTATTGCCATCCTTTGTATTTATCTTTTTAATGGGGTTATGCTCGGATCCTGGAGGTTCCTTACATTTCCCTTCATACTCGGAGAGTTTTAGATCTAGAGCATCCAACCGCTTATTGCAAAGAGTGATCAACATATTCATGCGGTGAAAGTTCCCACTAACATTTTTAAGAGGTTCAAGAGATTTTTGTGCTTCGCAAAGTTTCTCAAAAACTTGGGTTCCTTCCTGAGTATGATGTAGTCCCTTTTGTCGGGGTAGTACTCCTGCTATTCCCTCTATAATCTCATGCGCAATACTGGGATCAATTTCAATAAAATTCCCTTTGGCGGCAAAATCCAAGATTTGTCTATGGGACACGGTTAGCCCAACATAAAAATTACGAAGTAAAATCTTGAACTCCCTCTATAATGCGATTACGATAGGATTCCATCGTCCTGTACCAAGCATCTTTTAGATTTTCTCCTTGTCTTTGTTTGAAGTGAAGAACTTCAAAATCGGGAGACAAAGGAAGGCTAGCCATGAAGGAGCACGGACGCACAAGAAGCAAGAAAAAAGAGATGACCGGAAAAGGGGCGAATAAAAGGCAAAGGTTTTCGAAAATCGTTTTAGAAGTGGGGAGAGGAAAACGAGAGTCGAATGGCAAATAATGTAATGCGAGGGAGAAGAGTTTATGATGGGTACTTGGTATGTCTTGACTTGGCGTAGATCTCCCCGGTAATGGCGCCTGAAATCCTTCTTGCTACCTCTTGAGCCTGCGTTGGTTTTCCCTTGAATAGGAAAGGGTGATGCAACAAAGTAGTGTGAGTACTTCCCCCAGTTTTCGAGATCCAAGGTATCAATCTAGTAGGAGACAACGCACAAGTCACCTAGTACCTGCACAAACAATCAAGAACCTTGCAATCAACGCGATAACGGGATTGTCAATCCCTTCACGATCACTCGCAAAAGTGAGATCTGATAAAGATAGTAAGATAAATATTTTTGGTGTACAGATTGGAAAGTAAAGATTGCAAAATAGTACAGAGATGTGATGTAAATAAAAGAGATGCAATATAATAAGAAAGAGACCCGGGGGCCATAGGTTTCACTAGTGGCTTCTCTCAAGATAGCATGTGGGAGCACGCCAGCGCACCCACTGGGTGTAGCCGCCGAGTTCCGGGCTGGCTGCTGAGCAGGCGACTCGGAACTTCAAGTTAGTTCCGAGTGCTAACTTATCTTTTCCTTTTGTCGCTTTCCTTACAAGACTATCATAACATCTGCGTGGCCGCCTACAACTCCCAAGTCCAGGAGTTGGCCAAGCGGACTACCGACTTGAACCAGAGCCACAGTATGTACTTGATCTTCTTTCTCGCTCGGGCGTGTCAGAGCACTGGCCCGCTAGGTGTACCACCCGAGATTCGGGCCGCCTGCTGAGCAGTCTGGCCAAATCCTCCAGCAACTATTTTTCTTTGGTGTTGATGTTTTTCTTCTTCTCCGTCTTGGCAGAGGCCGTCGTAGATCTGCGGAAGAGCCTGGGTGCGGCCAAAACTGCACTTTGTGACAAGGAGGAGGAGCGTAGCCAGGCAGCCAAGGAGTGCGACCGCCTAGCCAAGGAGCTGGCGGACCAGGCGGAGCGGCACAAGGCGGAGCTCCAAAAGCTGAAGGAGAGCGAAGCCAACCTTCAGGCCGAGTTCGAGACTTCTCATTCAAACTAGGCCGAGAAGGAGAAGGCCCTGTCCGATGGTTACGGCGAGATTGAGGATATGATCGACGGTGAGTTGTTTCTTCCTTCCGTTCAGCCGCCGACTGTTGTATGAGCCGGCTTCTGGCTTCAGACTTCTTTTTTTCTTGGGTAGAGTTCTTTCCCGGTCAATCCATCACCGTCATACAAGCCATCGAGGCACGCTGCGATGAGCGAAGAAGGGCTGGTGCAGAAATCACGCCTAACGCGCCCCAGACCCTCAGCGAGAAGCTTCTCATTGTTCAAGCGCGCCTGCTGCCAGCTCATCGGATGCTCCTCTGCCTGCAGCCCGTCGGGGCTCAGGTGCTGACCGCCCTCTATCCGGATGCCCAGATCCCATGCATCCCAGCCGGACCGCCGACTGGCTGGAGGTAGTAGTCGGCCGCTTTGAGGCATGGAAGGGCGATGCGGCTCGGGCTGGCGCTCGGAGGGCCTTGGAGTTCGCCAAGGCGTGGTACCCGAGCCTGGACATGGCCCAGCTGGCCACCTTCCGGCAGGAGGCCACCCCGGAGCTGGCGGCAGTGAGCCGCGACCTTACTCAACACACGACGGCGATTACCGAATATGCCGACACCACTGTGTTCATCCCTAAGCTGAATGAGGAAGGTGCTGAAGTGCCGCCCAACTGGTTTAGGCTGAACCCGGAGTATGGGGAAGACTCGGCAGAGGAGATCGCCTCCAGCGACGAGGGTGAAGACAAGGAGGACGAGGACGGCGAAGACGACGCACCGGACAACGGAGCGGACAACCGGCCTCAACCTGACCAAGTCTCGACAAACGAGCCGCACGCTACCGCGCCGACTGCTTCCGGAGCTGATCAGGCCGAGACCTCGCAGTCGGACGCTCCACCATCCAGCGCCGTTGCCTCCGCCAACCTGCCGGACCCGCCTGCTGCTCCGTTGGCCGAGACGGCCAATTTATCTTATCTTTTCCTATTCTTGTAATCTTTTGAACAAGTTATATTCATGCAATTCCACCTATTGGGGGTGTATTTTCAAACTTTGGTGAATGCTGGCCGAGGGCCTTTTGCTTATGTAACTTAATTTACTCGCACAAGTCTATGCCTTGTCGGGTTCCACGTTGCCTTGCTTTTCTGTTCCGTTTTGGCTTTTTCCTCTGCCGTCTTCCTTTGGCTACCGCCCTGCCAGCCAGATAGCCGCTCTACGGTCTGTGGTTGGGTCAGGGACATAGCATTTTTTGGATAGACAAGTACTTTGGCTGCTTAGAACGTAGCAATTCAAGTGAGAAGTCGGCGGCCAGCTGCTCAGCAGCCGGACGATGAGGTAAGGAGCCGGCTTGCCCTATGTTGATGTTCTTTCCTTAATCATTTTTCATGTGGGCACCATTTCCCACCTTTAGCTCTTGTCGGTCGGACAGTCACTCTGCAAGCTGTGGCTTGTGGCAAGAGAGGGCTTAGATGTCGGCACACTACTTGTTCGACTGCGGGTATTATCAGCATAGGACAAGGCGGCGAGCCCCCGGGCCAACTGGTCGGACCCGGTGCTAGGTGGAAGAAAAGAATAACACATTCATAGGAATAATCTTATCATATAGATAAAAAAGGGTAGCCCCGAGTGGTCCTCGAGGGGCCCGATGTCTTTGCTCTTAACACAAAAGGTAGCATAATACATACTGCGTTAACTGGAAAAATCTTCGGAGAAGATTTGCGTTCCATGGGCGCTCTGTTTCCTTGCTGGAGTCGTCCCTCTTGCGCGCCCTAGGCTTCTACACGCCGATGAGGTACTAGGAGTCGTTGCCCAAGGCTTTGCTGATGATGAATGGCCTTTCCAAAGTGGTCGAGAGCTTGTGATGGCCGGTTGTTCGCTGGATCAGCCGGAGCACAAGGTCCCCTTCTCGAAAGGATGGAGGCCTGACCTTCCGACTGTGGTAGCAACGCAGGCCCCGCTGGTAGATGGCGGACCGGCTGAGTGCCAACAGCCGGCCTTCTTCCAGCAGGTCGACAACGTCTTCTCGTGCCTCTTTCGCTTCCGCCTCCGTGTACATGGTGACACGAGGTGAGTCAAACTCAATGTCAGTTGGGATGACAGCCTCGGCCCCGTACACGAGGAAGAAGGGAGTGAACCCGGTTGATTTGTTCGACATGGTCCAGAGACTCCAAAGGACGGCCGACAGCTCGTCGATCCAGCAGCCGGCTGAGCGCTCTAGTGGCTCGGCCAGTCGGGGCTTGATGCCGGACAAGATAAGGCCGTTTGCTCGCTCCACCTGGCCGTTTGACTGCGGATGGGCAACGAACGCTAAGTCCAGTCAGATGTGTTGCGTCGCGTAGAAATGGGCCCAGGCTCCTTTGGCAAATTTTGTGTCATTGTCGGTGATGATGTTGTGTGGTACACCATACCGGACGGTGATGTCTGCGATGAAAGTCACAACAGTCAGACCATTTAGTTTTTTGATTTGCTTCGCTTCAATCCACTTGGTGAATTTGTCCACGGTGACAAGCAAATGGGTCATGCCGCCCCGTGCTGTCTTGAATGGGCCCACCATCTCCAGCCCCCAGACGGTGAAAGGCCAAGTGAGGGGGTGGTCTTGAGTGCAGAAGCCGGCATGTGTTGCTTGGAGCTGAAACATTGGCATCTGTTGCACTTCTTGACCAAGTCCTTGGCGTCGTCCAAAGCCGTCGGCCAGAAGAAACCGTGGCGGAAAGCTTTGGCGACAAGGGATCTGGAGGCCGCATGGTGGCCACACTCGCCTTGATGAATATCTTTGAGGATTGATGTGTCCTTCACTAGCTCTATGTAGCGCTGGAATATGCCAGTCACACTGCACTGGACGAGCTCTCTGTTTACTATCATGTAAGCTGCTGCCTGGCGTTGCACCTGTCGGGCCAAAATTTTGTCGGCTAGTAGCTCTCTGCTCACCAGGAAGTTGAGGATGGGTTGTGCCCATGTTGGTGCTTCGACCACTGTCATCACGGCCACTGGTACCAGGGCGGTTGGGTTGGGGGCGGCAGGCTGGAGTCAGCCGCCACTTGCTACGTTGTTGAAGTCTCCGGGCCGCCTGTTGCGGCCCCTGGGCCGGGTTCTGAAGTCCCCGGGCCGGGTGCGACTGCTGCAGTCCCCGAGACGCCTACCGAAGTCCCCGGGCCGGCTGCTGTAGTCCCCAAGCCGGATATGACTGTTCCGGGAGCAGTCTGCACGAAGATGGACTCTGATTCCAGCGCAGGCTTGATAGACGGCTTGCGGAGGCACTCGAGGGAGACGACGGCTGGTATTGCTTGCCGGGTGGATCCGATCTGTGCCAGGGCATCTGCTTGCTCGTTGTCGGCCCGTGGCACATGAAAGAACTCGCACCAATCAAAATATCTGCTGATCTGCTGGACGAGGAAGCGGTAGCTCGCCATGTTTGCGTCTTTGGCATCCCAGCCGCTAGATGACTGCTGGACCACCAAGTCAGAGTTGCCGTAGCAGAGCACTCGGTGGATGCGAATTTCTTTGGCCAGTCAGAGCCCATGGACGAGTGCTTCGTACTCGGCCACATTGTTGGAGGCGGCAAAGTGAATTTGCAACGTGTACTTGAGCTTGTCGCCTTTGGGAGAAGTGAGGACGATGCCGGCTCCCAGTCCGGTGTGCATCTTCGAGCCATCAAAGCGCATCTGCCCAATGGGTGGAGTCTGGAGCTGGCGGCAGGTACTGGGTCTCAGCCCAGTCGACGAGGAAGTCGGCCAGTGCTTGGGACTTGATGGCGGTCCGTGGTTGGTAGAAGATGGTGTAAGGGGCCAGCTCGATGGCCCATTTGTCCACCTGACCTGATGCATCTCTATTGCCTATGATCTTAGCAAGCAAGGCGGTGCAAATGACCGTGATGGAGTGCTCTTGGAAATATTGCTTGAGTTTCTTGGCGGCAAAGTACACGTCGTAGCACATCTTCTAGTAGTGGGAGTAATTCTGCTTGGAGGCCGACATCACCTCACTCAAGTAGTATAGGGGCCTTTGGACTGGATGTGCCCTGTCTCCTTCTAGGCACTCTACCACAATGATAGTGCCGACCACCCGGCTGGTGGCACAATGTAGAGGAATATGGGCTCTTTAGTAGCTGGAGCCGCTAGGACAAGCGGCGTAGTCAGCATTTTCTTGAGCTGGAGGAAGGCCTCGTCCGCCTTGTTGTTCCACTCTAAGTGAGTGGTTTTCTTCATTAACTGGTATAGGGGAAGAGCCTTCTTACTCAGCCGATTGATGAAGCGGCTGATGGACGCCTAGCAGCTGGTAAACTTCTATACGTCTCGCAGTCGGGTGGTTCTCTTCATCCGCTCAATGGTCTTGATCTTCACAGGGTTGCACTCGATGCCGCGTTCTGAGACAAGGAAGCCAAGGAGCTGGCTGGCTGGGACTCCAAAGACACACTTCTCTAGGTTTAGCTTGATTTGAAAATGGTGCAGCTTATCAATGGTTTCCTTGAGATCTTCCAGGAGGGTGCTGCGCTTTTTCGTCTTCATCACAATGTCGTCTACATAGACGTGGGCATTTCTACCGAGTTGCTTGAGGAGGCACTTCTCCATGCAATGCTGAAACGTGGCACCAGCATTTCTCAAGCCGAATGTCATGGTCAGGTAGCAGAAGGATCCAAATGGTGTGATGAAGGCGGTCTTCAGCCGATTGGCCGGGTTCAGCTTGATCTGATGGTAGCCAGAGTAGGCATCAAGGAAAGACAACAGCTCGCATCTGACTGTGGAGTCTATCACTTGATCAATCCGGGGTAGAGGAAACAGATCTTTGGGGCAGGCTTTGTTGAGGCTGGTGTAATCAATACACATGCGCCACTTGTTGTTCTTCTTCAGTACAAGGACTGGGTTGGCAAGCCACTCTGGAAAGAATACTTCCATGATGAAGCCAGTTGCTAGCAGGCGGGCGATCTCTTCACCAACAATACTTCTCTTCTCTTCTGACAGATGGCGGAGGGGCTGCATGACTGGCTTTGCATCTGATCTGACATGTAGCTTGTGCTCGGCGAAATCCGTCGGAACACTCTGCATGTCTTTGGGAGACCATGCGAAGATGTCCCGATTCTCACGGAGGAAATCGACAAGCTCGCTTTCCTATTTGCTGTCGAGGTTAGCCCCTATGACATGATTCCTCTCCGGGTGCCCTGGGTCCAAGGGGATCTTCTTTGTTTCTTTGGCCGGCTAGAATGAACCCTGGGTCTCTGACTCCTTCGGATCTGGTGACAGGTCCGGCTGCTTGCTGGTCATGGCCACAACCCGATCCAGGAGCTTCTTCTCGGGAGCAATCACAAGGAACTCGGCCAGCCGGCTGCTAGCAGCAGCACAGGCGGCTGACTTCTTGTAGTCGCTGGCTATAGTGATAATCCCTTGGTACCCGGCATCTTCATCTTGAGGAAGGCATAGTGCGGCACCGCCATGAACTTCGCTAGAGCTGGCCGACCTAGGATCGCGTGATAAGGGCTCTCCAGGACAACCACTTCAAACCAAATTGGCTCATGGCGGAAGTGATCTTTGTCTCCGAAGAGTACATCTATCTTGATCTTGCCGATTAGTGAGTAGGAAAGGCTAGGTACAATGCCATGGAAGACAGTCCGACTAGGCTGGAGTTGTTTCTCTTTGATGCACAACTTCTCCATGGTGTCGCGGTAGAGGATGTTGATGTTGCCACCGCCGTCTATCAGGACTTGGGAGAAATGAGCAGCTCGCCTCTCTGTTGAAAAGGTGGCATCTAGTACCAGGGCATAGGAAACCAGAGAAGGCATCACCTCCGGGTGGTCCGCGCGGCTCCAGCTGATGGGCTTCTCAGACCAATGCATGAACTCTAGGGCTTCGGAAGTGACAGCATTCACCTCACGATGCTGCCAGCGCCGGCTATGCTTGTTGTCGGCTAAAGTGGTGAAGACGCCGTAGGCTCCGTGTTCTTCTGGGAACTCATCTTGGATGGCGGCAACTGGGCGGGCCGCCGGCTGCTGAGGAGGCGGAGCCGGCTGGCCGGCAGGTGGAGGCAGTAGTCATTCGCCCTTGGCAATTTGGGTGAGCCAGTGGCACTTCCGGGTGGTGTGGTTGGATGGCTTCGTGCCACTTTGGAACTTGCAGGGACATCAAGGGTTTGCTCATAGGAGAAGGAGGGGCAACCAAGTGGGCTTGCCACCCTTCTGGTGCTTAGGGCCGGGCTGACCCTCTGGCTGCTGATCTTCAACTGTTGCCACTTGCTGGCTAGTGGAAGCCGGCTGCTGGGCGTGCGCTTGTTGTCGTTCTACTGCTAGCGCCGACTGTTGTCCCCAGCCGTCGTCTGAAGGGCCGGAGGGAGCACTTTCCCATACGCGTCCACTCGGAGCTCCAACTTCATGGAGGAGTCGATAGTGGAGTACTTGCCTGCTATGATCAACAGTTCATCGAGTGTAGCCGGCTCGTCGTAGAGGAGTCGGTGCTTGAGTAGGGTGCCCTCTCGGCACCCGGTAGTGAAGTACTCTATGGCTTGCACCTTGTGCACCCCTTCGCAGGAGTTGCGCAGTTTGGCCCACCGCGTCAAGTACTCGCGGGTGGACTCGGTCGGGCCTTGGACGCACAGAGAGATCTGGCGAGGCTTGGGCGGCCGCTTGTAAGTGCTGGTGAAGTTGCGGATGAAGACTTCGGTGAAGTCCAGCCAGTTGTTGATGTTGTAGGGCTTGAGGCTGTTTAGCCATGTCCGGGCCGTGCCCTGGAGCATGAGAGGAACGTACTTCACGGCTACGCGCTTGTTGCCGTTTGCTATGTTGACAGCAGTGGAGTTAGTCAACCAACCAATCTTCTGGCTTCATGGAGCCATTGTACTTGGGCGTATCTTGAGGGAGCGAGAACCCTTTGGGAAAGGGCTCATCGTGAATGTGGGGGCCAAAACAAGGCGGGCCGATTGCATCTTCTTCTTCTACTTCCAGGGATCCAGCCAGTCGGTCAATCCGGTGGCAGGCGTCGTTCTCTCCGACTCCTTCACGGGGGCCTAGCCGGTCTTAGAGAGTCGGGTGCCCAACAGCCAGCAGGGAGACGCGCCTCTCCCTGCGCGGGGGGAGCGGATGATCGCCCCGCTGCTCGACTGCTCGAGGACGGCCGTCTTGGTCACGCTCGATGATGATGCGTGTCCGGCTGCGGCTAGCAGCCGGCTCTTGGTCTCTTCGGTCGCGGGCACCACCTGTCGGTCTCCGGGAGGTCGTGCCGTGTTCACGGCAGGGGTGGGGGGAGGTTCTCAGTGTGCAGGTCGGGTTCCACCACGCGGCGGCCAGCTTCTTGTTGTGTGACAGTGTCGAGGAGCTGCTAGACGCGCTCTGTCATGCCGCATCGCTCGTCACCCTCCAGCTGATCCAGTTCATCTGCTACCGCCTGGGCAGCACGCAGATTCTCCAAAGGCGTGGCGTAGACGGGACGGTCGGCTCCAAGCATGCTGGCGACGACCGCGCCACGCTGCCGAACAGTGCCTAGCCGGCTCGGCTCGCCAGCAGCCGACGTGCCGCAGACGGCACGGTCAATCTTGCGTTGGTAGGCTTCGTTGAGGCGCCTCATGGCCGCCAGCTTCTGGGCGCTCTCGAGGAGCGAGACGCGGAAGGCTTCCAACGTTGTTCCGTTCGCGTTCTCCGCAACGGGCGCGGATAAGCCTCGCACTGCCATCTACGGCGGGTCATGAGCAGCCCCATCGGAGGTTCCATTGTGGCTGATGACCAGTGCCTCCGTGACGGTGCTGGTGCTGGAGCTGCTGGTCGCAGGAGGGAGCGGGTCGTCGATGACCACCACATTGGCGGGGAAGGAATCAGGGGATGCCACGTCGAAGTCGACGAGCATGGGGTCGGTGGAGCCAACAGACTCTATGTCGAAGGCGGGCTCGTTAGCGATGTTGATCTTCCAAAGGAGGTCGATGAGGCAGCTTTTGGAGCGGGTTGCACCCTCGTCGGGCGCAGGCTCGTCGGAGAGGCGGATCCCATCGATGAGGTCAGCGAGACTGCTCGCGGTGCAAGTGGCTTCTGTGCCGCGCAGCGTTTCGACGCAGACGCCATCCGGCGTGCCGGGCTGGCTGCGTTCGCTGGGAAGGAAAAGGGTTCCCGTCCAGAACGTGTTTTCGGACGACGGTGCACCTTGCCCCATGGTGGCACCAAATGTCGGGATTGTGCAGTGACATATGCCAAGGGATGGCTAATCCTGGAGAGGGACAAGAGTACGTCGCCGGGCTCTAGAAGCGGGAGTGAGCGAGACTGCATACGCTTGTGAATCTTACCCAGGTTCGGGGCTCTCCTAGGAAATAACACCCCTAGTCCTGCTCTGCGGGGTCTCTGCATGATCACTATCTCAACAAGGTAGCTACAAGCTTGCTCCTTGAGCTGTTTGGCTAGAGGGAGAAGAAGAACAAGGCTAGCCCTACTTCACTCTCTCTATGTGGGTGTGCGTCTTCTAAGGTTCTGAACCCCTTGCATGGGGAGGCATGGGGGTTTATATAGGCCTACCCCCCTGATACGTCTCCAACGTATCTATAATTTTAATTGCTCCATGCTATATTATCTTTTGTTTTGGAAGTTTATGGGCTTTATTATACACTTTTATATTATTTTTGGGACTAACCTATTAACCTAGAGCTCAGTGCTAGTTTCTGTTTTCCCCTTGTTTCAGTGTTTCGCAGAAAAGGAAAATCAAACGGAGTCCAATTGACCTGAAACTTCACGGAACTTATTTTTTGAAGGAAAGCAACCCGGGAGACTTGGAGTCCACGTCAAGGAAGCTTCAAGGAAGCCACAAGGTAGGGGGCGCACCCACCCCCCTGGGCGCGCCCTCCACCCTCGTGGGCCCCTCGTGGCTCCCCTGACGTACTTCTTCCGCCTATATATCTCCATATACCCTAAAACGATCGGGGAGCACAATAGATCCGGAGTTCCGCCGCCAGAAGCCTCCGTAGCCACCGAAAGCCAATCTAGACCCATTCCGGCACCCTGTCGGAGGGGGAATCCCTCTCCGGTGGCTATCTTCATCATCTCGGTGCTCTCCATGACGATGAGGGAGTAGTTCTCCCTCGGGGCTGAGGGTATGTACCAGTAGCTATGTGTTTGATCTCTCTCTCTCTCGTGTTCTTGATTTGGCACGATCTTGATGTATCGCGAGTTGTGCTATTATAGTTGGATCTTATGTTTCTTCTCCCCCTCTACTCTCTTGTAATGGATTGAGTTTCCCCTTTGAAGTTATCTTATCGGATTGAGTCCTTGAAGATTTGAGAACACTTGATGTATGTCTTGCCGTGCATATCTGTGGTGACAATGGGATATCACGTGATTCACTTGATGTATGTTTTGGTGACCAACTTGCGGGTTCCGCCCATGAACTTATGCATAGGGGTTGTCACACGTTTTCGTCGTGATTCTCTGGTAGAAACTTTTGGGCACTCTTTGAGGTTCTATGTGTTGGTTGAATAGATGAATCTGAGATTGTGTGATGCTTATCGTATAATCATGCCCACGGATACTTGAGGTGACATTGGAGTATCTAGCTGACATTAGGGTTTTGGTTGATTTGTGTCTTAAGGTGTTATTCTTGTACGAACTCTAGGGCTGTTTGTGACACTTATAGGAATAGCCCAATGGATTGATTGGAAAGAATAACTTTGAGGTGGTTTCGTACCCTACCATAATCTCTTCGTTTGTTCTCCGCTATTAGTGACTTTGGAGTGACTCTTTGTTGCATGTTGAGGGATAGTTATGTGATCCAATTATGCTATTATTGTTGAGGGAACTTGCACTAGTGAAAGTATGAACCCTAGGCCTTGTTTCAACGCATTGCAATACTATTTGTGCTCACTTTTATCATTAGTTACCTTGCTGTTTTTTTATTTTCAGATTACAAATACCTTTATCTACCATCCATGTACCACTTGTATCGCCATCTCTTCGCCGAACTAGTGCACCTATACAATTTACCATTGTATTGGGTGTGTTGGGGACACAAGAGACTCTTTGTTATTTGCTTGCAGGGTTGCTTGAGAGAGACCATCTTCATCCTACGCCTCCTACGGATTGATAAACCTTAGGTCATCCACTTGAGGGAAATTTGCTACTGTCTTACAAACCTCTGCACTTGGAGGCACAACAACGTCTACAAGAAGAAGGTTGTGTAGTAGACATCAAGCTCTTTTATGGCGCCGTTGCCGGGGAGGTTAGTGCTTGAAGGTATATCTTTAGATCTTGCAATCGAATCTTTTTGTTTCTTGTTTTAGCACTAGTTTAGTTTATAAAAGAAAACTACAAAAAAATGGAATTTAGTTTGCCTCATACACTTCATCTTTTTAATATCTTTCGTGAGTATGATGGAAAGGAAAATTGTGCCGAAGTATTAGAAGAAGAATGCATGAGAATGTTTGGCACTAAATATTTGAATGATGAGCATGATTGCAATATTGTTAGTATGAATTCCTTGAATATCCATGATGCTAATGATATGCAAAGCCACAAGCTTGGGGAAGCTATGTTTGATGAAGATGATATTTTTAGTCCCCCAAGTTTTGATGTGCAAATTTATTATGATGATAGCATGCCTCCTATTTATGATCATTATGTTGATGAAAGTGGTTTCAGAGAGGTCATGACTTTATTTTGTGATGAATCCACTATTTTGGAAGAGGTTCCAATTGATTATGAGAACAAAGTTGCTATCTATGATGATTATTGTGATGAATTGTATGCTATAAAGAATAATGATATCCATGAATCTTGTCATCATGATTTTAGTTCTCAATTGGATTATGCCTCACATGATAATTATTTTGTTGAGTTTGCTCCCACTATTATTCATGAGAAGAATTTTGCTTGTGTGGAGAGTAGTAAATTTTCTATGCTTGTAGATCATGAAAAGAATGCTTTATGTGATGGTTATATTGTTGAATTCATGCATGATGCTACTGAAAATTATTATGAGGGAGGAATATATGCTTGTAGGAATTGCAATAATAACAAGTTTCCTCTCTATGAGCTTAAAATTTTGAAGTTTTGCTTGCTTTACCTTCCTTAGCAAGTTGATTCTTGTTCCCATAAGTTGTTTGCTCACAAATACCTATGCATAGGAAGTGGTTTAGACTTAAATGTTCTGGTCATATTCTTTATGATGCTCTCTTTATGTTTCTATTCTTATCTTTTATGTGAGCATCATTGAAATCATCATGCCTAGCTAGGGGCGTTAAACGATAGCGCTTGTTGGGAGGCAACCCAACTTTATTTTTATTCCTTGATTTTTTTTCCTGTTTAGTAATAAATAATTCATCTAGCCTCTGTTATGATTGAGTTTTTATGTTTTAATTAGTGTTTGTGCCAATTAGAACCGTTGGGGAGACTTGGGGAAAGTCTTGTTGATCTTGCTGTAAAAAACAGAAACTTTAGCGCTCACGAGAATTGCTGCCATTTTTATTGGAGAGTGCTATTTAGTTAATTCTTTTTGCAGATGATTAATAGATAAA
This sequence comes from Triticum urartu, assembly GCF_003073215.2. Taxonomy (NCBI): domain Eukaryota; kingdom Viridiplantae; phylum Streptophyta; class Magnoliopsida; order Poales; family Poaceae; genus Triticum; species Triticum urartu. The sequence continues at coordinate 322,157,099 of NC_053022.1, forward strand.
TTCCTCACGTCCAGCAATTTATTTGAGAATTGTATGAGTTCCAGAAGTATACGTTTGATCCAGATTACTACAGACTGTTCTGTTTTTGACAGATTCTGTTTTCGATGTGTTGTTTGCTTATTTTGATGAATCTATGGCTAGTAAAATAGTTTATAAACCATAGATAAGTTGGAATACAGTAGGTTTAAAACCAATATAAATAAATAATTAGTTCATTACAGTACCTTGAAGTGGTGATTCATTTTCTTACACTAACGGAGCTTATGAGTTTTTTGTTAAGTTTTGTGTTGTGAAGTTTTCAAGTTTTGGGTAAAGATTCGATGGATTATGGAATAAGGAGTGGAAAGAGCCTAATCTTGGGGATTCCCAAGGCACCCCAAGGTAATATTTAAGGACAACCAAGAGCCTAAGCTTGGGGATGCCCCGGAAGGCATCCCCTCTTTCGTCTTCGTTCATCAGTAACTTTACTTGGAGCTATATTTTTATTTACCATATGATATGTGTTTTGCTTGGAGCGTCATTTTATTTTCTTTAGTTTTGCTTGCTGTTTGAATAAAATACCAAGATCTGAAATTATTAAATGTTAGAGAGTCTTCACACAGTTTCATAATTATTCGACTACTCATTGATCTTCACTTTTATCTTTCGGAGTAGTTTGTCATCTGCTCTAGTCCTTCACTTATATGTTTTTAGAGCACGGTGGTGGTTTTGTTTTATAGAAACTATTTATCTCTCATGCTTCACTCAGATTATTTTGAGAGATTTAAATAGCATGGTAATTTTCTTAAATAATCCTAGTATGCTAGGTATTCAAGATTAGTAAAAATTTCTTAGGAGTGTTTTGAATACTAAGAGAAGTTTGATGCTTGATGATTGTTTTGAGATATGGAGGTGATAATATCAAAGTCGCGCTAGTTGAGTAGTTGTGAAATTGAGAAATTCTTGTGTTGAAGTTTGCAAGTCCCGTAGCATGCACGTATGGTAAACATTATGTGACAAGTTTGAAAGATGAGGTGTTATTTGATTGTCTTCCTTATGAGTGGCGGTCGGGGACGAGCGATGGTCTTTTCCTACCAATCTATCCCCCTAGGAGCATGTGCATAGTGCCGATGTTTTTGACGACTTGTAGATTTTTGCAATAAGTATGTGAGTTCTTTATGACTAATGTTGAGTCCATGGATTATACGCACTCTCACCCTTCCGTCATTGATAGCCTCTTCGGTACCATGCATTGCCCTTTCTCACATTGAGAGTTGGTGCAAACTTTGCCGGTGCATCCAAACCCCGTGATATGATATGCTCTATCACACATAAACCTCCTTATATCTTCCTCAAAACAGCCACCATACCTACCTATTATGGCATTTCCATAGCCATTCCGAGATATATTTCCATGCAACTTTCCACCATTCTGTTTATCATGACACATTCATTATTGTCATATTGCTTAGCAGGATCATGTAGTTGACAAAGTATTCGTGGCAAAGCCACCGTTCATAATTCTTTCATACATGTCGGTCTTGGTCGATTGCATATCCCGGTACACCACTAGAGGCATTCATATAGAGTCATCTTTTGTTCTAGCATCGAGTTGTAATCATTGAGTTGTAAATAAATAGAAGTGTGACGATCATCATTTTCTAGAGCATTGTCCCAATTGAGGAATAAAAAAAGAGAAAGGCCATAAAAAAGAGAAGGCCCAAAAAAGAGAAAGGCCATAAAAAAGAAGGCCCAAAAATGAGAGAAAAAGAGAGAAGGGACAATGCTACTATCCTTTGCCACACTTGTGCTTCAAAGTAGCACCATAATCCTTATGATAGAGAGTTTCTTGTTTTGTCACTTTCATATACTAGTGGGAATTTTTCATTATAGAACTTGGCTTGTATATTCCAACAATGGGCCTCCTCAAGTGCCCTAGGTCTTCGTGAGCAAGCAAGTTGGATGCACACCCACTTAGTTTCTTTTGTTGAGCTTTCATACATTTATAGCTCTAGTGCATCCGTTGCATGGCAATCCCTACTCCTTGCATTAACATCAATCGATAGGCATCTCCATAGCCCATTGATTAGCCTCGTTGATGTGAGACTTTCTCCTTTTTTTTCTTCTCCACATAACCCCCATCATCATATTCTATTCCACCCATAGTGCTATATCCATGGCTCGCGCTCATGTATTACGTGAAAGTTTATAGGTTTGAGATTACTAAAGTATGAAACAATTGCTTGGCTTGTCATCGGGGTTGTGCATGATGAGAGCATTCTTGTGTGACGAAAATGGAGCATGACTAAACTATATGATTTTGTAGGGATGAACTTTCTTTGGACATGTTATTTTGAGAAGACATGATTGCTTAGTTAATATGCTTGAAGTATTATTATTTTTATGTCAATATGAACTTTTATCTTGAATCTTTCGAATCTGAATATTCATGCCACAATTAAGAAGAATTACATTGAAATTATGCCAAGTAGCACTCCGCATCAAAAATTCTGTTTTTATCATTTACCTACTCGAGGACTAGCAGGAATTAAGCTTGATGATGCTGATATGTCTCCAAGGTATCTATAATTTTTATTTGCTCCATGCTATATTATCTTTTGTTTTGGATGTTTATGGGCTTTATTATACACTTTTATATTATTTTTGGGACTAACCTATTAACCTAGAGCCCAGTGCCAGTGCCAGCTTATGTTTTTCCCTTGTTTCAGTGTTTTGCAGAAAAGGAAAATCAAATGGAGTCCAATTGACCTGAACTTCACGGAACTTATTTTTGGAAGGAAAGCAACCCGGGAGACTTGGAGTCCATGTTAAGGAAGCTTCGAGGAAGCCACGAGGTACGGGGGCGCGCCCACCCCCCTGGGCGCGCCCTCCACCCTCGTGGGCCCCTCGTGGCTCCCCTGACGTACTTCTTCCGCCTATATATCTCCATATACCCTAAAACGATTGGGGAGCACAATAGATCGGGAGTTCCGCCGCCAGAAGCCTCCGTAGCCACCGAAAGCCAATCTAGACCCATTCCGGCACCCTGTCGGAGGGGGAATCCCTCTCCGGTGCCTATCTTCATCATCCCGGTGCTCTCCATGACGAGGAGGGAGTAGTTCTCCCTCGGGGCTGAGGGTATGTACCAGTAGCTATGTGTTTGATCTCTCTCCCTCGTGTTCTTGATTTGGCACGATCTTGATGTATCGCGAGCTTTGCAATTATAGTTGGATCTTATGTTTCTTGTCCCCCTCTACTCTCTTGTAATGGATTGAGTTTCCCCTTTGAAGTTATCTTATCGGGTTGAGTCTTTAAAGATTTGAGAACACTTGATGTATGTCTTGCCGTGCATATCTGTGGTGACAATGGGATATCACGTGATTCACTTGATGTATGTTTTGGTGACCAACTTGCGGGTTCCGCCCATGAACTTATGCATAGGGGTTGGCACACATTTTCGTCGTGATTCTCCGGTAGAAACTTTGGGGCACTCTTTGAGGTTCTATGTGTTGGTTGAATAGATGAATCTGAGATTGTGTGATGCTTATCGTATAATCATACCCACGGATACTTGAGGTGACATTGGAGTATCTAGGTGACATTAGGGTTTTGGTTGATTTGTGTCTTAAAGTGTTATTCTAGTACGAACTCTAGGGCTGTTTGTGACACTTATAGGAATAGCCCAACGTATTGATTGGAAAGAATAACTTTGAGGTGGTTTCGTACCCTACCATAATCTCTTCGTTTGTTCTCCGCTATTAGTGACTTTGGAGTGACTCTTTGTTGCATGTTGAGGGATAGTTATATGATCCAATTATGCTATTATTGTTGAGGGAACTTGCACTAGTGAAAGTATGAAACCTAGGCCTTGTTTCAATGCATTGCAATACCATTTGTTCTCACTTTTATCATTAGTTACCTTGCTGTTTTTATATTTTCAGATTACAAATACCTTTATCTACCATCCGTATACCACTTGTATCACCATCTCTTTGTCGAACTAGTGCACCTATACAATTTACCATTGTATTGGGTGTGTTGGGGACACAAGAGACTCTTTGTTATTTGGTTGTAGGGTTGCTTGAGAGTGACCATCTTCATCCTACGCCTCCTACGGATTGATAAACCTTAGGTCATCCACTTGAGGGAAATTTGCTACTGTCCTAGAAACCTCTGCACTTGGAGGCCCAACAACGTCTACAAGAATAAGCTTGTGTAGTAGACATCACCCCCAGGGGTACAATGGTAATTGGGCCGGGTGTAGGACCCAGTCGTCAGTGTCTCTAGACGCCGGCTGCTGGGGCCCGCCGCTTGGTGGGTCCCGCCGGCTGTCTTGTACGCGGCCGAGAGGCCGTGTCCACTGCTTGCGGGTCTGGTTGATCACTTCTTACTGTAGCCTTGCTACTGATGATGGATGCTTTTTCGGGGGAAGCATGGCTATAGTACCGCCGCCTGGTGGGCATTCACTGTAGCCACTCCACGTCTCTTCTGGTTAATGGCACACAGACTTTGAGGGGGGAGAGGGGCCGCCTGCTAGGAGGAGGCCCGCCCCCGTTGCCACCTACTGGGGGTTTTGCCGCCTACTGGGGCTCGCCGACAGGTAGGGCCCGCCGCCTGCGGGCCATACCGATAGGCCGTTGTGGGAGCATAGCTCCCTAGGTAGTAGGTGATGTCGTGGGCAGTGTGGCTACAGTACCCCGCCGGGTGAGGAGCGTCCGCTGGGTACGCCGTACTGTAGTCGTGCTCAGCCCTAGATTCGGGGATGGCAGGCTACACTGTAGCCATGCCCCGTCCCGTCATAGTTATGTGGGTGCAAACTTTGAGGGCACGAGGGGCCGCCTGGTAGGAGCCGGCCGCCTCATTGCCGCCTTCTGGTATTCTGCCGCCTTCTAGCAGCCAGCCTCCTAGACCAGCCAGTGCAAGAAGCAGGTCGTTCGTCCAGGAGGTGTGAGGGGCACAATCGGCCCTGATGTCTTCAAATACCATGGGGGCTGATGAGGCTACCCGTGGCATTTACTCCGACACTCTCAGTTGGACCAGATGATCGTTGCCACCATCAACAAGTTCACCGTCGTTAAGAAGCTCACGGACGACATTGCCGTACTCCTCTAGCCCGCACGCTCGGGCTCCTCATTGCCTGCTACCCTAGTCGGCATCCATGGCTGGAACCTCTTTCAAGCACTGGTAGCCCTGCGACTGCCTGCCGACGATACAAAGAATGTCCACCTAGAGGTCGCGCTCGCCACGAGGAGCCTCGCCCTACAAGAATTCGTTGACCTACACATCCACGTGTACCAGCAAGCCGTGTACATAGGTATCTACGACGCAGTGAGGACGCTACGACATTGGCCTTCCTCAACCGGCTGGAAGCCTGGATGCCTTTGCTGAGAAGCACCTGGACCTCGCCACAAGAGTCGTCGCTCCTTAGTCGCTGGTCGGTGGCCCGGCTCACTGAGTTGATGAGGAGGAGGTCATATGTTGATGGATGCATCTTTCTTCTTGCCTCCTGTAACCACCACTGCGATTGCATCATCGTGGCCTTAATTCTTATTGTGCTATTGTATTCTCATTCCAGTGAATATAGACATGTGCGGTCCCTTTGCTTAATTATATGCATCACTGTGACTAGTACTCCATCTGTCAATTTATAAGTTTGTGCATACCTTTTCCATCAACTTCATGCAACGCATGGGCATCTTGCTAGAAACACTAGAACATGTCGGACCGCATGTGACCAAACCGACGATGCGCCAACCTAGCTACTACCCTGCTTATCTGGTTGGAAAAAGCCCCGCCCTAGCGTTTCCAATCTTTATTTCTATCTATCGATCATGCCAAGGAGCAGAACCAAATGTTACAATTTACTAGTAAGGTACACGTGCATTGCATGCATGAGATTTGGCAACCAAATTATGAATAAAAACAACATTATAGCATGTAAGCTTTGAATCATATATGCATGATGTAGATGTTCGTTTAATTCTTATAGTTCATCCCATTCAAAATCATTTAGTTTTTATAAAAAAGCTAATCTATTTTAAGATTCATTGAATTGTGCATTGTAAAGCATAAAGTAAAAACAAATAATGGCAATTCATGTAGAAAAAATTTTGGGCAATGATGATACGGAAGATTCTAGAACATAGGAGAAGTGCTTGTGTTTCGAGGTTTGTGCATTATGCTTAAGTTCAACCATGGAGTCTTCTGGATTGTACATGTGGCAAAATCTGGTGGAATGTAGATGATATCCAACTGCCAGTAGTGCTCGGATTTGCCATCTCTGCACCGTCGGATTGGCTTCATCCAATGACCATCTTTCAAAGCTATTCGCACACTATATAGGGGTATAGATACATGTTTGTCTACGCCTACTCCTGTAAAAGACTCAGTTGGTGATGGTGGTGTGTCTGCCACCTGTCGTTTCAGACTCAGTTGTGGCATTTTTTAAACAATGACCCACTTCTCTAGTCCAATTTGCAAAAAAAACCCTTATTATCTTGAAAGCAACCACATCCCTCCCTTACCTCATCAAAATAGCCTGAGAAATATATTTTAGTGAAAAGTAATATATTTTTAGTGGTATATGTGTATATCAAAACAGGAGTCTTTTCTTTCAAGTTTGTGAACAAGTACTACTATTCTACTACTTTGGATCCATCGCAACGCACGGGCACATTGCTAGTAAAAGGAAAAGGCCTGCCTCGTTCGCGTTGCACCCCCACATGCCCGGGAATAGGGAGTACTCCAAGGCCCGTCCGGCACGCCACATAGCTAGGGAAGGCGTGTTGCCTAGCATTTTCACTTTCATGTGAGACCGCAGTTGAGCAAACCGGCTATTGGCAAACCGCACCCTGCTCGCCACGTTGGAAAAAACAAACGAGGAGGGGAAAATCTAGCTGTAGCACGGAAGCCAAGAAATTTGGTGTCAGATGGGGCTCGTTGATAGAGTAGGAGCACTCCGTACTACTACTCCTAGTATGAAGTTTGTACTACCACTATACAACCAGGTACGTGCACGGCACAACATCGTAGGAACAAAAAAATTGGAAGATCTTGTTTTGGGTGATTTATCTTTTTTCAGTCAACGTAGTATGAAGGGCCTATCTTTTACTTTTATGTATTTACTTTCATGCAAAGAGTTAAAGTTTGACTTCTATCCCTTTTTATTTTTCTCCATTGGCAAGCATCATGTGGTGAGGAAAGATCTAGGCACATATGTCCAGCTGAATATAGACAGCATGAGTTATTATTGTTGACATCACCCTTGAGGTGAGTACGTTGGGAGGCGTATCTATAAGCCCCTATCTTCCTATGTGTCTGGTTGAAATGTTTTGCTCATGTGTACGCAGTGAGTGTTAGCGATCATAGAATACTATATGATGGTTGAGTATGTGGACTTGCCTAAAGGCTCCGATACGTGACCCTTCCTGAAAAGATGATGAATTGTAGTTGCAAAGTTGACTGAGAACATAGTTTGTTGGTTTTTAATAGAGTTTTTGCTTTACACTTTGATTGTGTGATGAATTGTTACTTATTCATGAGAAGTATATGATAAAAGTTCTATGATAAAGTATTATGTTTAATTTTGTTGCTGTTATAATAATCAACATGATGCTTCTATGCCCGTATTTTGTTCTTATCGACACCTCTCTCAAAGCATGTGGACATGTTTTTCGATTTCGGTTTTCTCTTGAGCACAAGCGAGGTCTAAGTTTTGGGGAGTTGATACGTCCATTTTGCATCATGTTTTATTACTGTTATTCATAATGTTTTTATCCATAATAATGCTTTCTGGAGTAATTTTAATGCCTTTTCTCTCATAATATGCAAGGTATACACAAAGAGGGAGAATTCTAGCAGCTGGAAATCTGGACCTGAAAAAGCTAGGTCAGACTACCTATTCTGCACAACTCCAAATGAGCTGAAACTTCACGAGGATTTTTTATGGAATATTTGAGAATTATTGGAGAAAATAACTACCAGAGGGGGCCCACTAGGTTGGCACAACCCACCTGGCACGCTAGGGAGCCTAGGCGCGCTCTGGTGGGTTGTGCTCACCCAGGCCCACCTCCGGTGCCCATCTTCTGGTATATAGGTCATTTTGACCTAGAAAAAATAAGGAGAGGACTTTCGGGACGGAGCGCCGTGGCCTCGAGGCGGGACTTGGGCAGGAGCACTTTTGCCCTCCGGCGGAGCGATTCTACCAGGGGAACTTCCCTCCCGGAGTGGGAAATCATCGTCATCATCATCACCAACAACTCTCCCATCTTGGGGAGGGAAATATCCATCAACATCGTCAACAACACCATCTCCTCTCAAACCCTAGTTCATCTCTTGTGTTCAATCTTGTTACTGGAACTATAGGTTCGTGCTTGTGGGTGACTAGCTAGTAGTGTTGATTACATCTTGTAGTTGATTACTATATGGTTTATTTGGTGGAAGATTATATGTTCAGATCAAATATGCTATTTAATACCCCTTTAATCTTGAGCAATGTTATCGTTTGTGAGTAGTTACTTTTGTTCTTGAGGTCACGGGAGAAATCATGTTGCAAGTAATCAGGTGAACTTGATATGTGTTCGATATTTTGATAGTATGTATGTTGTGATTGCTCTTGAGCACTTGTGTTTGGTTTTCCCTTGAAGAGGAAAGGGTGATGCAGCAAAGTAGCGTAAGTATTTCCCTCAGTTTTTGAGAACCAAGGTATCAATCCAGTAGGAGGCCACGCACGAGTCCCTCGCACCTACACAAACAAATAAAATCCTCGCAACCAACGCAATAAAGGGGTTGTCAATCCCTTCACGGTCACTTATGAAAGTGAGATCTGATAGATATGATAAGATAATATTTTTGGTATTTTTATGATAAAGATGCAAAGTAAATAAAGCAAATAAAAACGGCAAAAGAAATAGCTTGTTGTACGGAGAGATTAATATGATGGAAAATAGACCCGGGGGCCATAGGTTTCACTAGTGGCTTCTCTCGAGAGCATAAGTATTACGGTGGGTAAACAAATTACTGTTGAGCAATTGACAGAATTGAGCATAGTTATGAGAATATCTAGGTATGATCATGTATATAGGCATCACGTCCGAGACAAGTACGACTCCTGCCTGCATCTACTATTATTACTCCACACATCGACCGCTATCCAGCATGCATCTAGAGCATTAAGTTCAAAGGAACAGAGTAACGCTTTAAGTAAGATGACATGATGTATAGGGATAAACTCATGCAATATGATATAAACCCCATCTTGTTATCCTCGATGGCAACAATACAATACGTGCCTTGCTGCCCCTACTGTCACTAGGAAAGGACACCGCAAGATTGAACCCAAAGCTAAGCACTCCTCCCATTGCAAGAAAGATCAATCTAGTAGGCCAAACCAAACTGATAATTCAAAGAGACTTGCAAGGATAACCAATCATAAATAAAAGAATTCAGAGAAGATTCAAATATTGTTCATAGATAAACTTGATCATAAACCCACAATTCATCGGTCTCAACAAACACACCGCAAAAGAAGATTACATCGAATAGATCTCCACGAGAATCGTGGAGAACTTTGTATTGAGATCCGAAAAGAGAGAAGAAGCCATCTAGCTAATAACTATGGACCCGAAGGTCTAAGGTAAACTTCTCACACATCATCAGAGATGCTATGGTGTTGATGTAGAAGCCCTCCGTGATCGATGCCCCCTCCGGCGGAGCTCCGGAAAAGGCCCCAAGATGGGATCTCACGGGTACAGAAGGTTGCGGCGGTGGAATTAGGTTTTTGGCTCCGTATCTGGTAGTTTGGGGGTACGTAGGTATATATAGGAGGAACAAGTACATCGGTGGGCCAACATGGGCCCCACGAGGGTGGAGGGCGCGCCTGGGGGGTAGGCGCGCCCCCTACCCCGTGCCTTCCTGGTAGCTTTCTTGACGTAGGGTCCAAGTCCTCTGGATCACGTTCGTTCCAAAAATCACGTTCCCGAAGGTTTCATTCCGTTTGGACTCCGTTTGATATTCTTTTTCTACGAAACTCTAAAATAGGCAAAAACAGCAATTCTGGGCTGGGCCTACGGTTAATAGGTTAGTCCCAAAAATAATATAAAAGTGTATAATAAAGCCCCATAATGTCCAAAACAGAATATAATATAGCATGGAACAATGAAAAATTATATATACGTCTCCAACGTATCAAGCATCCCCAAGCTTAATTCCTGCTCGTCCTCGAGTAGGTAAATGATAAAAACAGAATTTTTGATGTGGAATGCTACTTGGCATAATTTCAATGTAATTCTCTTAATTGTGGTATGAATATTCAGATCCAAAAGATTCAAGACAAAAGTTTAATATTGACATAAAAATAATAATACTTCAAGCATACTAACTATTCTCAAAATAACATGGCCAAAGAAAGTTATCCCTACAAAATCATATAGTCTGGCTATGCTCTATCTTCACCAAACAATGTATTTAAATCATGCACAACCCCGATGACAAGCCAAGCAATTGTTTCATACTTTTGGTGTTCTCAAACTTTTTCAATCTTCACGCAATACATGAGCGTGAGCCATGGACATAGCACTATATGTGGAATAGAATGGTGGTTGTGGAGAAGACAAAAAAGGAGAAGATAGTCTCACATCAACTAGGCATATCAACGTGCTATGGAGATGCCCATTAATAGATATCAATGTGAGTGAGTTGGGATTGACATGCAACGGATGCACTAGAGCTATAAGTATATGAAAGCTCAACAAAGGGAACTAAGTGGGTGTGCATCCAACTCGCTTGCTCATGAAGACCTAGGGCATTTTGAGGAAGCCCATCATTGGAATATACAAACCAAGTTCTATAATGAAAGATTCCCACTAGTATATGAATGTGATATCATAGGAGACTCTCTATCACGAAGATCATAGTGCTACTTTGAAGCACAAGTGTGGAAAAAGGATAGTAACATTGTCCCTTCTCTCTTTTTCTCTCATTTTTTTATTTCGGCCTTTTTTTGGCCTCTTTTTTCGTCCGAATTCTCATCCCGACTTGTGGGGGAATCATAGTCTCCATCATCCTTTCCTCACTGGGACAATTCTCTAATAATGATGATCATCACACTTTATTTACTTACAACTCAAGAATTACAACTTAATACTAAGAACAAAATATGAATCTATGTGAATGCCTCCGGCGGTGTACCGGGATGTGCAATGATGCATGAGTGACATGTATGAAAGAATTATGAACGGTGGCTTTGCCACAAATACGATGTCAACTACATGATCATGCAAGCAATATGACAATGATGAATCGTGTCATAATAACAGAACGGTGGAAATTTGCATGGCAATTATCTCGGAATGGCTATAAAAATGCCATAATAGGTAGGTATGGTGGCTGTTTTGAGGAATGTATTTGGTGGGTTTATGGTACCGACGAAAGTTGCACGATACTAGAGAGGCTAGCAATGGTGGAAGGGTGAGAGTGCGTATAATCCATGGACTCAACATTAGTCATAAAGAAATCACATACATATTGAAAAAATCTATTAGTTATTAAAGCAAAGTATTACGCGCATGCTCCTAGGGGGATAGATTGGTAGAAAAAGACCATCGCTCGTCCCCGACCGCCACTCATAATGAAGACAATCAATAAATAAATCATGCTCCGACTTCATCACATAACGGTTCACCATACGTGCATGCTACGGGAATCACAAACTTCAACACAAGTATTTCTCAAATTCACAACTACTCAACTAGCATGACTCTCATATCACCATCTTCATATCTCAAAAAAATTATCAAGTATCAAACTTCTCATAGTATTCAACACACGCATAAGAATTTTTTTATATTTTTTTACTAATCTCGAATGCCTATCATAATTAAAGCAAATTACCATGCTGTTTTGTAGGACTCTCAAAATAATCTAATTGAAGCATGAGAGAATAATTGTTTCTATAAAAAAATCCACCACCGTGCTTTAAAAGATATAAGTGAAGCACTAGAACAAAAACTATATCGCTCAAAAGATATAAGTGAAGCACATAGAGTATTCTAATAATTTTCAAATCATGTGAGTCTATCTCAAAAGGTGTGTACAGCAAGGATGATTGTGGTAAACTAAAAAGCAAAGACTCAAATAATACAAGACGCTCCAAGCAAAACACATATCATGTGGTGAATAAAAATATAGCTCCAGGTAAAGTTACCGATAGACGAAGACGAAAGAGGGGATGCCTTCCGGGGCATCCCCAAGCTTAGGCTTTTGGCTGTCCTTGAATTTTACCTGGGGTTCCATGGGCATCTCCAAGCTTAGGCTCTAGCCACTCCTTATTCCATAATCCATCAAAACTTAACCCAAAACCTGAAAACTTCACAACACAAAACTCAAAATAGAAAATCTCGTGAGCTCCGTTAGCGAAAGAAAATAAAACAACACTTCAAGGTACTGTAATGAACTCATTCTTTATTTATATTGGTGTTAAACCTACTGTATTCCAACTTATCTATGGTTTATAAACTATTTTACTAGCCATAAATTCATCAAAATAAGCAAACAACACATCGAAAATAGAATCTGTCAAAAACAATAAAATCGTTCTAATGAAAGGTCTACCATGCCTTTCCTTAACGGAAATTGGAATCTAATATTCCCTTCCTTCATATCAATAATTGCACCAATCGTTCTAAGGAAAGGTCTACCAAGAATAATAGGACATGAAGGATTGCAATCTATATCAAGAACAATAAAAATCTACGGGCACATAATTTCTATTTGCAACAATAAGATCATTAATTCTTCCCATAGGTTTCTTAATGGTGGAATCTGCAAGGTGCAAGTTTAAAGAGCAGTTATCAAAATCATGAAAACATAGCAAATCACACAAAGTCTTTAGAATCATGGAAACACTAGCACGCAAATCACACAAAGCATAGCATTCACGATCTTTAATTTTAATTTTAATAGTAGGTTCCCACTCATCATAAAGTTTTCTAGGGATAGAAACTTCCAACTGAAGTTTTTCTTCATAAGATTGCATCAAAGCATCAACAATATGTTTGGTAAAGGCTTTATTTTGACTATAAGCATGTGGAGAATTTAGCACGGATTGCAACAAGGAAGTACAATCTATCAAAGAGCAATTATCCTAATTAAAATCATTGAAATCCAAGATAGTGGGTTCATTAATATCTAGGGTTTTGATCTCTTCAACCCCACTTTTACCAATTTTTGCGTCAAGATCTACAAACTCTGAATTTTTGGAACGCCTTCTAGGTAAAGGTGGATCATATTCAGTCCCATCGTTATCAAGATTCATATTGCAGAACAAAGATTTAATAGGGGACACATCAATAACTTTTAGATCTTCATCTTTATTTTCGTAGAAACTAGAAGAACACACTTTCACAAAACAATCTTTCTTAGCACGCATCCTAGCGGTTCTTTCTTTGCACTCATCAATGGAAATTCTCATGGCCTTTAGAGACTCATTGATATCATGCTTAGGTGGAATAGATCTAAGTTTCAAAGAATCAACATCAAGAGAAATTCTATCAACGTTCCTAGCCAATTCATCAACTTTAAGCAATTTTTCTTCAAGCAAAGCATTGAAATTCTTTTGTGAATTCATAAACTCCTTAACACTAGTCTAAAATTCATATGGCATCTTATTAAAATTTCCATAAGAATTGTTGTAGGAATTACCATAATTATTAGATGAATTACTAGGATATGGCCTAGGATTAAAGTTTCCTCTATACGCGTTGTTACCAAAATTATTCCTACCAAAAAAATTCACATCCATAGATTCATTATTATTCTCAATCAAAGTAGACAAAGGCATATCATTAGGATCAGAAGAAACATTTTTATTAGCAAATAATTTCATGAGTTCATCCATCTTTCCACTCAAAACATTAATTTCTTCTATCGCATGCACTTTCTTATTAGTAGATCTTTCAGTGTGCCATTGAGAATAATTAACCATAATATTATCTAGGAGTTTAGTAGCTTCTCCTAAAGTGATTTCCATAAAAGTGCCTCCCGCGGCCGAATCTAAAAGATTTCTAGAAGCAAAATTCAATCCAGCATAAAATTTTTGTATCATCATCCACAAATTCAAACCATGTGTAGGGCAATTACGTATCATTAATTTCATCCTCTCCCAAGCTTGTGCAACATGTTCATGATCAAGTTGCTTAAAATTCATGATATCGTTTCTAAGAGAGATGATCTTAGCGGGAGGAAAATACTTAGAGATAAAAGCATCTTTGCACTTATTCCAAGAAGCAATACTATTTTTTGGCAAAGACGAAAACCAAGCTTTAGCACGATGTCTAAGCGAAAAAGGAAATAGCTTCAATTTAACAATATCATTGTCCACATCTTTCTTCTTTTGCATATCACACAAATCAACAAAGCTATTAAGATGGGTAGCGGCATCTTCACTAGGAAGGCTGGTGAATTGATCTTTCATGACAAGATTCAACAAAGCAGCATTAATTTCACAAGATTCAGTATTGGTAAGAAGAGCAATCGGAGTGCTAAGAAAATCATTCTTGTTGGTATTAGTAAAGTCACACAATTTGGTCTTATCTTGAGCCATCGTGAGCAAACAAGAAGCGAGCGAAAAAGAGGCGAACAAAAAAGAGAGAGGGCGAATAAAACGGCAAGGATGAAGTGGGGGGAGAGGAAACCAAGAGGCAAATGGCAAATAACGTAATGCGGGAGATAAGGGTTTGTGATGGGTACTTGGTATGTTGACTTTTGCGTAGACTTCCCGGCAATCCTTCTCGCTACCTCTTGAGCACTGCGTTGGTTTTCCCTTGAAGAGGAAAGGGTGATGCAGCAAAGTAGCGTAAGTATTTCCCTAAGTTTTTGAGAACCAAGCTATCAATCCAGTAGGAGGCCACGCACGAGTCCCTCGCACCTACACAAACAAATAAAATCCTCGCAACCAACGCAATAAACGGGTTGTCAATCCCTTCACGGTCACTTACGAAAGTGAGATCTGATAGATACGATGTGATAATATTTTTGGCATTTTTATGATAAAGATGCAAAGTAAATAAAGCGAAATAAAAATGGCACCAGAAATAGCTTGTTAACGGGATATTAATATGATGGAAAATAGACCCAAGGGCCATAGGTTTCACTAGGGGCTTCTCTCGAGAGCATAAGTATTACGGTGGATAAACAAACTACTGTTGAGCAATTGACAGAATTGAGCATAGTTATGAGAATATCTAGGTATGATCATGTATATAGGCATCACGTCCGAGACAAGTAGACCGACTCCTGCCTGCATCTACTATTATTACTCCACACATCGACCGCTATCCAGCATGCATCTAGAGCATTAAGTTCAAAGGAACAGAGTAACGCTTTAAGTAAGATGACATGATGTAGAGGGATAAACTCATGCAATATGATATAAACCCCATCTTGTTATCCTCGATGGCAACAATACAATACGTGCCTTGCTGCCCCTACTGTCACTAGGAAAGGACACCGCAAGATTGAACCCAAAGCTAAGCACTCCTCCCATTGCAAGAAAGATCAATCTAGTAGGCCAAACCAAACTGATAATTCAAAGAGACTTGCAAAGATAACCAATCATAAATAAAAGAATTCAGAGAAGATTCAAATATTGTTCATAGATAAACTTGATCATAAACCCACAATTCATCGGTCTCAACAAACACACCGCAAAAGAAGATTACATCGAATAGATCTCCACGAGAATTGTGGAGAACTTTGTATTGAGATCCGAAAAGAGAGAAGAAGCCATCTAGCTAATAACTATGGACCCAAAGGTCTAAGGTAAACTACTCACACATCATCAGAGACGCTATGGTGTTGATGTAGAAGCCCTCCGTGATCGATGCCCCCTCCGGCGGAGCTCCGGAAAAGGCCTCAAGATGGGATCTCATGGGTACAGAAGGTTGCGGCGGTGGAATTAGGTTTTTAGCTCCGTATCTGGTAGTTTGGGGGTACGTAGGTATATATAGGAGGAACAAGTACATCGGTGGGCCAACATGGGCCCCAAGAGGGTGGAGGGCGCGCCTGGGGAGGGGTAGGCGGGCCCCCTACCACGTGCCTTCCTGGTAGCTTTCTTGACGTAGGGTCCAAGTCCTCTGGATCACGTTCGTTCCAAAAATCACATTCCCGAAGGTTTCATTCCGTTTGGACTCCGTTTGATATTCTTTTTCTGCAAAACTCTGAAATATGCAAAAAACAACAATTTTGGGTTGGGCCTCCGGTTAATAGGTTAGTCCCAAAAATAATATAAAAGTGTATAATAAAGCCCAATAATGTCCAAAACAGAATATAATATAGCATGGAACAATAAAAAATTATAGATACGTTGTAGACATATCAGTGATTCCCTTAGTGGTGTCATGTGAACGTCGACTACATGACACTTCACCATATTTGGGCCTAAGGGAATGCATTGTGGAGTTGCAATTAGATGATGGGTTGCGAGAGTGACAGAAGCTTAAACCCCTATTTATGCGCTATTCCGCAAGGGACCGATTGGATCCAAATGTTTAATGCTATGGTTAGAATTTATTCTTAATACTTTTCTCGTAGTTGTGGATGCTTGCGGGAGGGTTAATCATAAGTAGGAGGTTTGTTCAAGTAAGAAAACACCTAAGCACCGGTCCACCCACATATAACACTATCAAAGTATCGAACACGAATTAAGCCAACATGATGAAAGTGACTAGATGAAAATTCTGTGTACCCTCAAGAACGCTTTGCTTATCATAAGATACCATTTTGGCCTGTCATTTGCCTCAAAAGGATTGGGATACCTTGCTGCACTTTTTGCTAATATTATCGTTACATGCTCGTTACAAATTTCCTTGCTATCAAACTACTCTGCTACTTACAATTTCAGCACTTGGAGACATTACCTTGCTGAAAACCACTTGTCATTTCCTTCTGCTCCTCGTTGGGTTTGACACACTTACTTATCAAAAAGAGCTACAATTGATCCCCTATACTTGTGGGTCATCAATGTGTCACAGCCGCTAGATGAAAATTCGATGGTGCGGGAGTACGGATCGGAGCACGGGAGCGGAGCAGGCAAACCGCGTCCAATCAGATGTGGCTGTGGTAGAAACTTGATGGTCGCCGCAGTTCAGTTGGCCTGCATGTCATGCAGACAAAGGTATAGGAGCGATTGGGCCGAGAGGGATGAGGCGCACGTCGGGGGACGTCGTGCCGTGGGTTGGAGCGGCGTCGTGGGAATCGCGTGTGGAAGTGGTAGAAATGTGATGGTCACCATGGTTCAACTTCCATGGACAAGTTGTCATGTCTGCTGACACATGCATTGCATACCGCTCACTTCAAGGAGCAGCAGTAGAGAAAACTTGTTCCAAAGATACCATTTTCCCGATAAAATTCTTGAGATATCATTAGTTTTTACACAAGGGATTACTCCTGCAATGGTCAAACACAACAGGTGTTTTTTTTAAAATGCATCTTGATGTTCCCTGCAATGCACGGGCATCTTGCTAGTTATAGAAGAAGCCCACGCAGCATCTTGCCGCAGGGTGTGCCATGCTACAAAATGTAAAAAAACAACTCCAATTTTTTTAATACCTGTTATATTCAAACTATCCACACCCGTCCCTCACCTCATCCAAATAGCCCGAGGAACATATTCTGAGTGAAGCATGATTTATTTTTACTGATATATGTGTATCAAAAACTAGAGTGTTTATATTTCAAGCATGTGAACAAGTATTATTCTACTACTTTGGATCCATTGCAACGCACTGGCCAGCACAATGGTAGTAGTAGTAGTATCAATCTCTACTCTTATAAAAACAGAGTTGTTGATGATGGTGTGCCTGCCATCTTGCAATACATGCCGTCTGATTTATATCTGACGGATAGGAAGGAAACTATGGCAATTTTGCAAAAAGATGCCCACACCCCTCTCCACATTTGCAAAATAAGGGCTTCCCTCATTCATCCTTTTCTCCCATGAGATAAACTACTCATACAAATGCATCTTGATGTTCCGTGCAACGCACGGGATCTTGCTAGTCTTCTACTCTTATAAAAAAGAGTTGGTGATGATGGTGTGCCTGCCATCCTACAATATAGGTTGTTCGATTTATATCTAACGGATAGGAAGAAAACTATGGCAATTTTGCAAAAGGATACCCACACCCCTCTCCACATTTGCAAATAAGGCCTTCTCTCGTTCATCCTTTTCTCTCACAAGATAAATTACTCATACAAATGCATCTTGATGTTACGTGCAATGCACGAGGATGTTTCCTTAGGGGTCTCTCCAGTGAGGCGTGGCTATAGTTGCAAGTTGATGCTCCTTGAGACGCCGACGTTGAGGGGCACTCGGATTTTGTCCGATGAGCAGGTAAGTGATGAGTTTGATCACGGAGTAAATGCATTCTAAATACTACTACCGTGTCCATTTCCTAATTCCCCCGTTACCCACTATTTCACAGGTTAGGCTTGGTGCCAGTGGACACTGGCCTGCATATGTACGGGAGGGTACCAACATCAATTTGCACAACATTTACAATGGTGACACCGTTCCCGTAGAACCTTTTTCCAACATTGGGATCAGCCATGCAACAGGCCACCGCCTAAATTGGTACGATGGAACCACAGTGAGATTGAAGAAGATAGAAATCCTGGAAGCCTCGATCAGGTCGTCCACCAACCAAAATTACACTCTCATCATGGTGTTCGACATCACGATTGCTTTCACGAACCCTGCACATGGCGGTCAAAAGTGGACCACGCTATCTGCGGCCGATTTGTTGTCGTACAAGTACGAAGACGGCGTGCTCGTTTCTAACCGCATCTTCGCGCTGACAAACCAGGGGACTTGTTTCGTATGGGACACATCCTACGGTGTACTCCCTCTCTTCCAGTTTATTTGTTTTGAATTTTTTTCGTTTTATAAGTTTCAAATTCAAATTTAGAGCTCCCCATCACATGTTGAGATTACAATGTCCATTAAATCGTTGCGTGCATGTACTAGTAAGAAACAAATCTCGAGTTTGGCATGAGTTCGTGTAGCGGTAGCACCACAAGGCCTGGCGCAGGAGTTACATTTCCCTCTCGGGGCCCTCGGGACTGAGCTTCAGCGCCTTACTACACCTGCTTTTGAGTCAATAACACATGGACCCGATAGGTGGTTGGTCCACATGTAATGCTCCCGAAGGGAGAGGGGCAGTGGGGTCGAGAGGGGTGAGCCGCAGGTCGGGGAGGTGTGGTGTCATGGGTTCGAGCGGCATAGTGGGAATCGCGTGTGGCTGTGGTAGAAACTTGATGCTCACCGCATTTCAGGTGGCCCACATGTCATGCACACAAAGCCAGAGGGGTGGTGCCGCCGAGAGGGGTGAGGCGCACGTCGGGGGACGTAGTGCCGTGTGTTGGAGTGGCGTCGTGGGAATCGTGAGTGGAAGTGGATGAAACGTGATGGTCGTCATAGTTGAACTTCCATTGACAAGCGGTCGTGTCTACGGACACATGCATTGCATACCGATCACTGGAAGGAGTAGTAGAGAAAGCTAGGTGCATAAATAGTTCCTTATAGTCAAGCAGGCCTACGCTACTACTTGTTCCAAAGACATCCACACCATCAAAATAGTTCATCTATATCAATATACACAGAGAGGAAATATATTTTTTACAAGAGAGGAAATATTTCATACATCCATAATGCCCTGCTTCTGGTGCAGCTTCTTCTCCTTATTCTTCTTCTTCTTCTTCTTCTTCTTATTTTTCTTCTTCTTCTTCTTCTTCTTCTTCTTCTTCTTCTCATTTTTGTGGGAGACGGCTTTGCAACATGCTCTCTGGACCTTGCAACTATTTTGAAACTCACACGGGCATCGAGGGCAGCATATTTTATCCGCTCGTACATCAAGGGATAATTCTCCCATCTAGACGACCTTAATGCCAGCGTCTCGTCACCCTTCTGAAGATTTGTATCAAGCACAAAATTTGCTACGTCGAAGAGGGATGGTGTCTGTTTATCACAATGTTCTACATGAATTTTGATTCAGGTTTGTAGGTCAACGGTGCTTTTCAAATCAAGGTTGTACGGCACCAGCTTCTGTTTGTCCCCTTAGATGGCTGCCCCACAGAAGTATATATCCTCTCGAGACAAGAAATTGTGGAGCTCACCTGGTATGGAGGACACGTGTATGATGTGGTACACCAAAACATCATCTTCGAGGCACAGCTGAAAGACGGTGGCGCATTGGATCTTCCCAGTGGCACGCTCCGTGCACTCTTCATCGAGACCGATGACCTTCATCTCTACCTTTTGGAGGGAGTTGGACACATTGTTGATCCACTTCCGAACAACCCTTGGGTGGTCGGTGACGGTGGCAACTATGCTCAACGAGCCTTCGACGAGGACATGTTGGACGCTAAAAACCTGCATCTGGATCTCTTTCTCCATTCAGAACCGCTGGACCGGAGGGCTATGGTTTGAAGAATTAGGATTAGATGGCTAGTCTAACTGAAGAAGATGATTATTTAAAGGGGCTTTGGAATTACTCTAGAAGTATGTGAAGAGGTTAAAACAATGTGAATGTAGTGGGGTTTGGATGCAAATGAAGATTAAGGAGAGGTGAAGAAGCCGAGGAAAATCGGTTCCCGGTGGAGAAGTAAATGGGAGAAGTGGCCTGCATGCATTTGATTAGACAGCTAGGTAGACTAAAAGAAAAGGCTATGCGGGTAGACTGAGGAGTGGTACATGTCCATGTACGTGCCCATCCTTCTAGCGCTACATGTGCCACGGGCTAGTTGAGGTCACTGTCGGTGTCAAAACCGGCGGATCTCGGGTAGGGGGTCCTGAACTGTGCGTCTAGGCCGGATGGTAACAGGAGGCAAGGGACACGAAGTTTTACCCAGGTTCGGGCCCTCTTGATGGAGGTAAAGCTCTACGTCCTACTTGATTAATATTGATGATATGGGTGTTACAAGAGTAGATCTACCATGAGATCAGAGAGGCTAAACCCTAGAAGCTAGCCTACGGTATGATTGTAAGTTGTGATTGTTGTCCTACGGACTAAAACCCTTCAGTTTATATAGACACCGAAGAGGGTTAGGGTTACACAAGGTCGGTTACAAAGGAGGAGATATCCATATACGTATTGCCTAGCTTGCCTTCCACGCCAAGTAGAGTCCCATCCGGACATGAGACGAAGTCTTCAATCTTGTATCTTCATAGTCTAACAGCCAGGCCAATGGAGATAGTCCGGCTGTCCGGAGACCCCCTAATCTAGGACTCCCTCAGTAGCCCCTGAACCAGGCTTCAATGACGATGAATCCGGCACGTAGTTGTCTTTGGCATTGCAAGGCGGGTTCCTTCTCCGAATACATCACAGAAGAATTTGAATACGAGGATAGTGTCCGAACCTGCAAAATAAGTTCCACATTCCACCGTAGAGAGAATAATGTTTTCACGGATCTAATTTGCTAGCTTGTTTCGGTTACATGACGTTATGTCATGGACCGGTGATTATTCGAACCGTTTCTATTAACCAGCCCCGCACATAAAGCGAGGCAGTTTTTCGACACGTCTTGTCAAAGCAGAGATCGTGTCCCCTTATTACGGGATTCTCATTAATACGGGCGTGGGTAACCCAACCGCGCCATCAATTGCGGCGCTTGGGAGATAAGCAAGGTTTACCAGGTAAGTGGGGATGCTTAATTTTGTCCGCCCATATAAAGGGATAAGGATTCACCTTTCTATCCACGCCTTCTTCCTCCTCTGCTCATCCGCTCCCGCACACTCGAGCTCTAACGCCCAAGCTCTCACTTCCATCTCAACCTTCTCCAACCATGTCCGGAGCGGGAGGCAAGTGGATGGTATCCTCCGTCACGGAGGGAGATGTCAAGAAACTGAGGAGAGCCGGATACCTGCCCGACGACATCGCGCACCGGCTCCCAGATGAGGGACAGCTCATCCCCACCCCCGAGCCCCATGAGAGGGTGGTATTCCTCACCCATTTCCTCCGTGGACTAGGATTCCCTCTCCATCCCTTTGTCCGGGGGCTCATGTTTTATTACGGCCTGGATTTCCATGATCTGGCCCCGAACTTCATCCTCAACATGTCGGCGTTTATCGTCGTGTGCGAGGCCTTCCTCCGCATCAGGCCCCACTTCGGCTTATGGCTGAAGACCTTCAATGTCAAGCTGAAGCTAGTGAGCGGCCGCCAGGCAGAGTGCGGAGGTGCCATGGTGGGAAAGATGCCCAACATCACATGGCTCGAGGGCTCCTTCGTGGATACCATAAAGGGGTGGCAATCGGGGTGGTTCTATATCACCAAGCCGCGCGACCCCGCATGGGTAGCGGCCCCCGAGTTCCGATCTGGCATCCCCATGCGGCTCACCTCCTAGAAAGAGAAGGGCCTGTCCTGGGGTAATTCAAAAGAGCTGACTGGATTCTAGTCATGTATTCAGAACATCGTGGACAAGAAGCTCAAGCTTGTCAACATAGTCCAGGTTATGCTCGTTCGCCGGATACTCCCGTGCCAACAACGGGAGTTTACCTTGTGGGAGTTCAATCCAGCGCAGCACCAAACTCTGAACAGGCTCTTCAATATGACTCATGAAGATGCCTGGAGGGTGCTGTTCAAGAGCGCCGAGGTCCCTCCCCCCATTACTGAGGATCGCGGATTCAGCGCGAAGCTCCACGCCAGTGCGGTAAGTTGTTTTACCTTTCACAGGATACTTGTTTTCTATATAGATTGACTCTATGCGGGATCTAAACTCCCGTGCCGTTAACAGGACTGGCAGAAGATGGCCGAACAAATCGACTGTCCGGCTCCCTTGCCCGAAGGCCCTGTACACACCCTTTTGGCGAAGATGTTGACTTCGGCCCCTTACAAGGTGCCGGAGAAGACCAAGAAGGCCAAGGGAGCTCGAAAGAGTTCCCGACGCCAGGCGTCGTCGGACTCACCGTACGATGACTCTACGGCGCACTCTTCCCCCGAAGACAAGGAAGAGGAAGAAGAGGCTCCCCCACCGACCGGGGGAGACAAGAAAAGGAAGGCCGCCCCAACTGGCGAGGCCGGAGGGTCCAAGAAGGGAAGGACGCTCCTTCCGGACAGCTCCACCGCCACTGACGAAAGTGAAGACGAGTGGTTGCCCAGGGCCAAGCCCCAGGGGAGATCGTAAGTATTTGGATACCAAAGTAACCCATAGGATTCCTTTGTCGCATTGCTTTCCCTAACGCCGAACTCAATTGTGCAGGCCGCCCCGAGCCAATATCGAGGTATCCTCGGACGGCTCCCTGGGCTCGTCGGACATGGATAGCGATCCAGTCCCGACCGCCACCTCCCCTCATCCAGCCGACGACGCCGGGGTGCTGTCTCAAGAGGCACCGGATCGAGGGGGGACAGTCCCGGAGGCACCTCAAGGCGACCTTCCGGACTCTGGGAGCCAAGGGGACGGGGTCCCCGAGAGCTTCGAGTTCGGCCCTCGGCCAAACACCGCGCCGGACCCTCCAATGATTCCGAGCTCGGGCAGGTGGTCCCCTTCTAAGGGGGGTGAGACACCTGTGCCAGTGACCTCTGTCCATCCAGAGGCGCCGGATACTATGTTGGAATCGCTTCGCAGTGCTTCCATCAAGGAGGAACACCGCACTATCATGAGTGCGGTGATCCAGAAGGTTCAGTCCGCCAAGAGCGGATTGACTGAAGCCTGTACTAGCCTTTTAACAGGCTTCGAGGTAAGTGTTTTAAGATGTAGTAGAAGTATTACCGCATAGACAGTAGCCCCTGATGCTTTGTTCGGTGTTCGCAAAGAAAAGCCGAACAGAGGATCAAATAATATCGCAGGAGTCTAATATAAGTATGTTAATATGCATATGCAGGCTTCTCTGCTGGCGTCCGCCGCACTAACTGCGGAGGTCGCCGTACTGAAGCAGGACCTCGATGGGTCCAAGAAAGAGCTCGGCCTTGTCAAGAGGCAGCTCGAGGAGAATGAAGGTAAGTAATACACCGTCTATAGATATATGTATATAAAAAAGGTCACGATTGCAAAATGACAGGATCATTGTATGTTTTGCCAGGGGCCACGACCGAGGTGACGACCCTGAAGCAAGCGCTGACCAAGGCCGAAGATACAGCGGCGAAGGAGCGCACCGAGCGAGAGAGGCACGACGCTCAAGTGGGCGAGGTGCAGAAGAGCTCCAGGCTCTCGTGATGAAGCACGAGGCGTTGGAGCTTGACTTGAAGACGCGATAGTCTGAGCTTGCCGCGGCCCATGAGGGCGCGAAGAGTGCCAAGGCTGAGGCCCAGAAGGCTCTTCAGGAGATCAACGCGATGAAGAAGATAGCGGCGGGTAAGGCTTTCTATATGCAAAGCAAGCATGTAAAGGTGAATTACCGATTACTTACCCGAATCCGGAGCTCTTCAGGAGCATTCGCAGATTTGCCCCACAGTGTGTCCGATGCCGCACTATTCTACTAGGCCGAGGGCGGAAGCTCAACGGAGAAGCTATTCTGGTCTCAGTATGCTGAGGCCGAACATCCGGTGCCAATGAGCGACCAGCTGAAGCAGATGGCCGAGCTACATAAGGCGGCCGGTCAGGCCATGAAGGGCTTCATTATCCGGTTGTGGCCAAGCAACACCCTTCCGAACAGCTTCTTCGGCCTGGTGAGGCAGCTTGTGGATGCCTGCCCTTGGCTGGAGGTCGTCAAGCGATCCGTCTGTATAGAAGTGCACGCCGGGCTTTCACCCGTGTAAAAATGCAGTGGGTCAAGCTAGACGCCGTGAAGCTGATCAAGGAGGGGCCACCAGAGGGCAAGGAGCACCGCCACCCCGAGATGTACTACGAGAGTGTTCTGCCGGGTGCCCGTCTTATCGCGGATGAGTGTTCACAAAATGTAATATTTGAATGAGACTTGCTCGTTTTATCGCGGATGAGTGTGAAAACTTGTTTCATATGCGCCATGCAACGCTTGTTTGAATTTAAAATATTACCTTCTGTTTGGCTGTTTATCCAATCTGAGAGATGGCTAGTCCTCGGCTTCTGCCCCCATGCCGCTAGTGCTGGGGTGTTCGGGATAAACCTGAGCACTCTTGTTCCCATATTTGGGTCCTTCGAGGGAGGTGCTCAGCAGAACGAACAGGGCAACTGGACTAATATTGCTTTATCACTCTCACTTAGCCATAGAATTCTATAATTTTAAATTTCGGCGAAGCCCCTGGTGTTCGGAAGGCCGATTTCGGGGCGCGATACACACCTATGAGCCGGGTAGAGCCGGCCCCTCGCCCTAATCGGCGTAAGTATTTAAGGACTCGAAAAACCTCGCCGAACAGCGACCAGTCTCGCGCCTTATCATGACAGTCAGTTTTAGCTTTCTCTACTGAGGTACTCAGCCCGACAGAACCGGGGCATAATCGTAGTAGTTCTCCTAGCGCTACCTGAGCCGATAGAGCGAAACGTAAGGTACCAAAACATAGGAGCCGGGCAAACCCAACATTTGACCAAATACATGATTCGGAGCTGATGCATCTAATGCTATAAGTTCGGGGTGCCGCACTTGTGAAAGTGTTCGGACATTTCACACCATATTGCGGGTACGTAAGCCCCTGGTGCATTGGCCGTACCAGAGTGTACGGTTGCAAGGCGTCGTTAATGAACGCATAGATATATATATATATATATATATATATATATATATATATATATAATGCAATAATAGTCGTAGTGTCATGCATTGTTTATTAAGAAATTGCATTAAAGCAGAGTGATACAGATAGTGCAATAAGCAAAAGAGTAGGACTATGTCCCTTCGAAGGGCGAGCTGAGGAATGATATGAAATCTGTAATCAACCTGGGAATTCTGTTGTATAACATAGTTGTCTGCCTCCTTGGTTGCTGTATCATGTGTTCGACAATGGAGCTGCCGCACAGTGTTTCCAGAGATTAAAGTCCTGAAAGAAAAAGAAAAATAACCAAACGGGAAGCCCCTAGTGCGGTTTAGGCCGCGTTTTGGGGCATGCCGCAGTTGTGCCCCCCTCCCCTCCTGTGCCCATGGTATTTTTAATGCGTAATTTTGTACGCGCGGCAGGAATAACGCCGTTGGGCTGGGATTGGGGTGGCCGCCGTATTGCTACGCAAGCTCAGATCGCGCCAGGTGGTCTGTCTGCAGATTGCCCCGAGCACACTTGAAGGTGTCCGGGTTTTGAAACGCCGAACTGGTAGATTGCCTTGAGAGGCTGCTTTGCGCTTCTTCTGCAAGGGCCGCGGTGTGCTCCTCTGTTCCGAGAGAGCGCTCTGTGTTTCCATTAATTGTAATAACTCCGCGAGGTCCTAGCATCTTGAGCTTGAGGTATGCATAATGTGGTACCGCATTGAATCTAGCGAATGCGGTTCGTCCGAGCAGCGCGTGATAACCACTACAGAATGGGACTATATCGAAGATTAACTCTTTGCTTCGGAAGTTATCCGGGGATCCGAAGACCACTTCCAGTGTAATTGAGCCTGTGCAGTGGGCCTCTACGCCTGGAATGACGCCTTTAAAGGTCGTTTTTGCGGGTTTGATCCTTGAGGGGTCTATACCCATTTTGCGCACTGTGTCCTGATAAAGCAGGTTCAGGCTGCTGCCACCATCCATAAGGACTCGAGTGAGGTGAAATCCGTCGATGATTGGGTCTAGGACTAGTGCGGAGAATCCTCCATGACGGATACTAGTGGGGTGGTCCCTGCGATCGAAGGTGATCGGACAGGAGGACCAAGGGTTGAACTTTGGGGCGACTGGCTCCAACGCATATACGTCCCTGAGCGCACGCTTCCGCTCCCTCTTGGGGATATGGGTTGCGTATATCATGTTCACCGTCCGCACTTTCGGGGGAAACCTCTTATGTCCTCCAGTGTGCGGCTACCGGGGTTCTTCCTCGTCATCGCTATGCGGCCCCTTGTCCTTGTTTTCGGCAATTAACTTGCCGGCCTGCTTGAATACCCAACAATCCCTGTTGGTGTGATTGGCTGGCTTGTCTGGGGTGCCATGTATTTGACACGAGCGGTCGAGTATACGGTCCAAGCTGGATGGACCCGGTGTACTTTGTTTGAATGGTTTTTTCCGCTGACCGGGTTTAGAGCCTTTGAATCTGGCATTGACTTTCGCTATTAATGCGGCACTTATGCTTGTTGCGACGTGACCTGCTATTGCCGTCCTTGGTATCTGAGGTACCATGGTTCTTTGATATGTTATTACTGCGAGCCAACCAGCTGTGTTCTCCCGCACAAAAGCGGGTCATGAGCGTCGTGAGAGCTGCCATAGATTTCGGCTTTTCCTGACCAAGGTGCCGGGCTAGCCACTCGTCTCGGATGTTGTGCTTAAAAGCCGCTAAGGCCTCCGCATCCGGATAGTCGACGATTTGATTTTTCTTTGTAAGGAACCGAGTCCAGAATTGCCTGGCCGACTCTTCTGGCTGCTGAATTATGTGGCTCAAGTCATCGGCGTCTGGTGGTCGCACATAAGTGCCCTGAAAGTTGTCGAGGAATGCGGCTTCCAGATCTTCCCAATAGCTAATGGAGTCCGCTGGCAAGCTATTAAGCCAATGCCACACTGGTCCTTTGAGTTTTAGTGGGAGGTACTTGATGGCATGTAAGTCATCACCGCGGGCCATGTGGATGTGGAGGAGGAAGTCCTCAATCCATACCGCGGGATCTGTTGTGCCGTCGTATGATTCAATGTTTATAGGTTTGAAACCTTCTGGGAATTGATGTTCCATTACTTTGTCTGTGAAGCATAAGGGGTGTGCGGCGCCTTTGTATTGGTCTATATCACGACGCAGCTCGAATGGGTCTTGCCCGCTATGTTCAGCCCGGCCGGATTTGCTTTTATTGTATCCAGGGTGACATTTACCGTCTCCGAGAGTGGTGCGCCCTCGTGATCCATAGATTGATCTTGGATGCTTTGCTTTGTCCTCCAATATGTCTCACAGGTCTGGCGTATCTCCCCATGACTTTTTATTTGGATGGCGTTGGGGTGGAGGCTGAGCTTTTGGCTGGAATGCCTCTCGATCGTGGCCACGAGGTGGCCGATCAGCCGTATCATACGCTTCTTCCTCCAGTCGGGGTAGTAACCTGCGCCTTGGGTAACTCTTGGAGGGACGCTCGAGTTTATATTCCTCGGCTGCGAGGACTTCAGTCCATTTGTCAGCTAGCAGATCTTGATCAGCTTGAAGCTGCTGCTGCTTTTTCTTCAGGCTATTTTACGTGGCCATAAGCCTGCGCTTGAAGCTCTCTTCTTCGACGGGATCCTCTGGTACGGCGAATTCATCGTCGCCGAGGCTTTCCTCGTCTTCGGAGGGGGCATGTAATTGTCATCCTCCTCCTCTCTGCCAGCCGCTCTCTCAGGAGAGCTGGCTCCTTCATCCTCCTGCTCTAAATCTTGCTGGAGGGGATTGTTGTTGTCTTCGGCGCTATCTGGAGTGTTATTATCTCCTGTGCCGGTATCACCACTTTTGCTTTGGCAGGACTTAGAGCGGCGCCGCTGATGTTGGCGCTTGGGTTGCTTCTTGGAGGGGTCACCTACGCCATCTCGTCACCGTTGCCTTCATTGGGTGTATCCACCATGTATATGTCGTATGATGAGGTGGCTTTCCAGTGCCCTATAGGTGCTGGTTCATGTTCGTCTCCTACATCGTCGTCCATACCGTCGATGTCTTCGGAGTCGAAGTCAAGCATGTCGGTTAAATCATCGACAGTGGCTACAAAGTGGGTGGTGGGTGGGCGTCGAATTTCTTCGTCGTCCGCATCCCAATCCTGTTGGCCATAATCCGGCCAGGGCTCTCCTGACAAAGAGAGAGACCTTAGTGAATTTAGAATGTCGCCGAAGGGCGAGTGCTGAAAGATATCCGCGGCGGTGAATTCCATGATCAGCGCCCAATTGGATTCAATTGGCAGGGGCGCAGATGGTTCGGGGTCCGGAAGAGAGTCCGGCACCTTGGAGTCACGGGCTGCGCAGAGGATTATGCTGGTGTTCGGCTTGATCGCCGTCGAGACTGCAGCCCCTGAGGCAGTTTCTAGCCACCCGTCCTCGATTGGCGCAGCTGGCTCCGAGCTAAGGGTCCGAGCTGATGCGGGCGCGGCCTCTGGGGTACCGTCCGGTGGCAGAGCTAGGTCATACCCATCACGACAGTGGGGCGCGCCCGGCTGCGGCTTGAATCCGTCGAAGATCAAGGTTCCGCGGATGTCGGTGTGTAGTTCAAACTTCCAAATCAGACCTAATGGCCAGGGGCATAGCTTTCAATCTACTCCAGATGGCCAAGAGAATTGGCCCGCAGTGCAAAGCCGCCGAATACGAAGATCTGTTCGGGGAGAAAAGTCTCAGCCTGGACCGCATCGCTATCGATGATAGTAGGAGCCATCAAGCCTAAGGGCGACGACATAGAGGAACTCTCAATGAAAGCACCAATGTCGGTGTCAAAACGGTGGATCTCGGGTAGGGGGTCCCGAACTGTGCGTCTAGGCCGGATGGTAACAGGAGGCAAGGGACACGAAGTTTTACCCAGGTTCGGGCCCTCTTGATGGAGGTAAAACCCTACGTCCTGCTTGATTAATATTGATGATATGGGTGTTACAAGAGTAGATCTACCACGAGATCAGAGAGGCTAAACCCTAGAAGCTAGCCTATGGTATGATTGTATGTTGTGATTGTTGTCCTATGGACTAAAACCCTTTGGTTTATATAGACACCGGAGAGGGTTAGGGTTACACAAGGTCGGTTACAAAGGAGGAGATATCCATATACGTATTGCCTAGCTTGCCTTCCACGCCAAGTAGAGTCCCATCCGGACACGAGACGAAGTCTTCAATCTTGTATCTTCATAGTCTAACAGTCCGGCCAATGGATATAGTCCGGCTGTCCGGAGACCCCCTAATCCAGGACTCCCTCAGTCACTCTTTTGAATCACCGTGGCGAGACATTTTATGATTTCTTTTTATTTCTACACCCCTCCTGACAGGTGGGACCTATGCAAACAGATATAAAAAATGTGTCGTAGCTCATTCGGTTGGATATTGGTGCGTGCATGGGAGACACAACATTCTCTGGTTAAGGAATATGTGGTTATCCTCAAAAAAGAAATAAAAACCTTCTTTGCGCTTTCGCATGCACGAGAATTTGGTTCTGCTCACAATATGGATCATACCTGGAGGATGAAGTAAACCCGGAGGCATGCTAGCACGGGAGACCTATTTCCTCTACACAGTTCTACTCCGCATGTTCCTACTAGTAGTAGTACAACCGTGGTACACTTGATGGTCAAACTATTATTCATCCGGTCCTCACAGTGATGTGACAAGACCCTGCACCCGACGTGACACCAGTCCAGGCAGCGTGTTCGGGTTACCAAAGTCAGCCTCACCTTGTGCACTCTGCAGTCACTGTCACCACCTCTGTATAGCATGCCTCGCCTCGTCTCCCTCTCCCCTAGCACCACTCCATCTCCATCTCCATCTCACCGGAGATCCCGAAGCCACTCTTCATCATCTCACTATGCCCCCGCGTACCCTCGCCTCACTCGCCTCCCCCAGTACCACTATTCCCTCGCTAGCTGCTCCAGCACTGAGAGCCTTCTCCCCCGTAAATCAAGCCCCAAAAACCCACCCTTCCAAACTCCACCATGGCCGAATGCGGACCACGCAACATCTATATGAGCCGTGATTGGAGCAATCTCCCTAGTGACATCCTCGACCTCTGTTGTTCGTCTATAGATATGTTGAGTGCCCTGCGGCTGGCTGCATGCTTGTGGGACATGCACGGGGCCATCATCGAAGCGAGGCCTAAGATTTTCAAGACACGTGAGTCGTCATACATAATTTCCCTCGACTTCGATCCGATCACCATCGCCTGAAACTTCTTGGAAGGTATGTATTGGGTCGGCATGAACTCCCACTAGATGGCTGCCGTCAGACAAGACCGGAAAAAGTTGGTGCTCGTGAACTTGCACACCTCCCATGAGATTATCCTTCCCACGTTGGATATATAGGGTTTTACCATCGCGGTCCAAGTCCTCTAGATTACAAAGTCAGTTGGACGCACCTTGTTTTGCAGAAGATTCTAATCTGCCCGAGATGCGAATTACGCAGACTTCTAGCTAATTGCCTTGTTCGACCGCGGACTCGCCTATCTTTCCGGTGGTACCTTCTTGAGCTGGAGACAGCTCACCTCGCAGTGGATCGTCAAAGCTGATACACACTTCTATGATGCTATTAAACACAATGGCATCATCTACGCGATCGACAAAGCAGATGGCACCACGTATTGCTGGGACGGCGCATGTAAGTTGTTTCTGCCTGATGTTAATGATAACGCCATGACACTGTTTGAACTTTTTTTGATGATTGGCATATCCCTGTTTGAGCAGAATTCGAGTATTACTATGGCAATGTATTAGAGATGCCGTAAATTAGCTATATTTGGAATGAGTTAATTCATGCGATTGTGACCATGTCATTACAACCAATTTGTACCCATGAATAATCAAACGGTTAGGAAGATATGGATATTCTCCTTATTTTATAGTAATCTATATACTACTAAATATGAGTGTGTATCAATGGCCATGTTAGTTTCCTCATTTTCATGATGTAGTAACATGCATCACACTTTTGGTTTCATCTAACCATACATTAGGGAAGTAAGTGTGCATATGGAGAACTCTATATTTGGAAGTAGTGAAATCCTGTAATGCTTATACCATGTGTACATACCTATATTCGCCCTTCAGCAATCACTGGCTAGAATAATATCCTCACAAAAAAATTGCCCACAAAACATGAGTATATAACAATGCATGGTATGTTAGTTTCCTTGAAGAATTTGTTTGTGAGGACAAAACATGATTACATAACATGCATGACATGGTAGTTTTCTGTGAAGAATCGATTGCGAGATAACATGAGTATAACCATGCATGGCACTTCTATATTTTTGAACCCATTATACATTTCGCTGTATTTTCCTTCCAGTTCCAACAAGGACATATCAATGTTGTTTCTTGCATTATCCTACTTGTACTCTGAACAATGTTGATCTTACATTAACAATGCATGTCCTTTTTGATATGATGTAGTGTCCCTATAGTTACTGCCCTTTGTAATCACACCACCTTTGCCAAAAACAGGAAGCACAACTGGTTCCTCACTCGATCAGACGACAGCCAAACACTAATGATCATTTGCACACATGAGCCAGAAAAGTTATATTACAAAAACCCCACTATGTACAAGCACCGTGAAATATGTGAGTATCCGGATAGTGGCCGTTACGTCTATGAGCAGGATACCAGCTTGTTGGGGCCTTCAGGATTTTTGAGTTGGAGGCGGGTAAACAACCTTGGTTCACACTCTCTGTTTCTCAGACTCAATTATCCAATTAACCAGGAGATCACCGTTGGCAAGGACCTTGATGGCAGAGAGGCTCTGTTTTCTATGGAAAATTGTGTCTACACGGCGAGCCCTAGTACTTTGGGAGCAAACTCCCCTGATTGTCAACAATGCAGCCTGCGGCCAAAAGAAGGTGGGAATGACAAAGGCACCTGGATTAACTTTGATCCTTGGA
This sequence comes from Triticum urartu, assembly GCF_003073215.2. Lineage (NCBI taxonomy): Eukaryota > Viridiplantae > Streptophyta > Magnoliopsida > Poales > Poaceae > Triticum > Triticum urartu. The sequence goes on from NC_053022.1 coordinate 322,189,659, forward strand.
TGTCTCAAGTCCGACAGGAAGTCATGTGGTTCAAGCCTTCAGGTTGATAGGTAATTGGGATATTGCGTCAAAAGGGTGGAGTACTGGTGTCTTTGGATCACTGTTTGCTGAAGCGGGGCTGCAAATTATGATGGTGTTGGATCATCCCTCTTCGATGACTTGTTCTCTTTGCTGCTTATTCTGGACGGGTAGTTCTCTCTTTTGTTATACATATTCCTTGTCATTTGGTCATCCTCATCTATGTCACTCTTACTATGTAATAGTTGCCTCTATTTGGAATGTCATTCTCATCTGGATCATGAGAGTCTGAGCGCCACAGATGGGTGCGTTTTGGTGGTGTAGCAACACTTCTTATGAACAATCATGTCTTGCTGTTTATGTCAATAGTAGTCAGCAGTCAGTGTTGGAATGTTGTATATATCGTTGTTTCGAACGGTTTATTGTATCAAACTACTGGTGGGCTAAATGAGGGCATCACCATTCTCCAATGTTCAGAGTATATCTCCTTTTTCAAGTTATAATTTGAGCTCAGTGTCTTTTCGGTGATGTACACTTGTTTGGGTCAGTGAGGTGTCGTTGAATATGGGCCGAGTAGTAACGCAATGCCAAATAGGTCAATTATGACTCTCAGGCCAGGCTCCCAAAAGATCCTCAAAAAAGGGTTGGGTTCTCAAAAAAGAAAGAATAAGGACTCTTAGGTCGACATGTGGGCGCCACCGGTGTTTTCATGCGCGTCCGCGCCGAGAGCATATTGGCGCGTGTTCGAAATTCATGCTACCTTTTCATCCCCAATCTCTTGCCCCTCCCCCACCTCTGGAATCTTGATTCCTACTCTAGTTCCCCCCCAAATCCCCCTCCTGTACTCCCTGTACTCAAGTGCACTATCATGTCGCTGGTCAACGCAGATCTCCGAGCCGGAGATCCTGAGGTCCGTCCTGCCTTCGGGCGTTGTGTGCTATCGCTCAATAGTGTCATGGCGGGGCTTGCAGTTTGCCGGCAAAGTGCTGATGGTAACCATCAATGGTGACCGGCCTCGCATCTCGCCGGACGACCTTATCAAAGCTCTTGGCATTGCGCACGACATCCAAATAAGTGACTTGATAGTCGAAGTCTGCCCGCCACCGGCTGATTTCTTTGTAAGGCTCCGGACAACTTTCGATTGCAGTCGTGTGTTCGAATCTTCCCGGCGTTTGTTCTGCGATGGCGCGCTGGTGAGCTTTGATCAGTGGCACCCAGGATGGGGCTCGTTTCCCTTTGAGCTTGAGTTTTTGACAAAGCTTACCTTCCATGGCATACCTCGACGTGCTTGGAACAACGAGTCCATGAATGAGCTTATCAACGACCTCGGAGGTGGGCTGGTAAGTATGTTTGTTCCTCCAGACAGCTTGGTCTGATGGTTATGGCATGGATGAAGAAGTCGTCCACCATACTAAAGGTGACTGGTGTTGATATACCGGTGCAAGAACCGGGGTTGTACTATTCGAAGCCACCAAGGCCGCCGCGGATCACGTTAGGGATGTACCTGTATCGAGTGTTTGTGCATGTCAAAGAAGTGGTCAATCCATCAATCGAAGTCCTGCCGCCGCCGCCGCTGGTGCCAGGGTCTGTCGACGACGACTAATACGGTAGTCAACGTCAAACTTTCCCCGTGTTTCTCGGAATGATGGACGGCACAGGGCCTATTCCATCGCGCGGCGGAGGCCACTGCTTCTTTGGGAGAAGAGGCAGAGCTGGCTGCCTGGATGTGCTCTAATTTGAGGTAACAACTGAATTTTGTCAGATACTAGTTAAATCCGAGCTATGGGTGTGAAGTACTGTTGTGCCAATACATTTGATTGTGACCTGTTCTATTTTTGTACCTGAACTTTTTTTAGAAAGGGTTGTACGTCAACATAATGTGCTAGCAGAAGTTATTGTGTTGTTTGTCTGTTTTCTTTGCACGACATTCAAGATATTTCCCCATCATTGATAAAGATAATGAACTGTTATGTACGAGTTCGTTGGTTTCAACATAGCCCTACCCGTAGCGATCCGCTGCTTCCACCCTGATTGTGCCGCCTGCGTGAAATTTTGGTATGCAAGTTCAGTGTGCTATGATGTTCTATATGATTGTGTCAACTATATAAGTTTTTACTCGGCATCAACAATGCATATGGCTGAAAGATGTATTTACGAGCACCGACCGATGGGTCTCTCTCTCTCACACACACACACATGCACACACACACTTAATGTATTAATTGAGCTCAGTGACTTCAAAAAGTTGTATAGAAGCCTTGTTTGGGCCTTTCCGGTGTCGCTGAATGTGGGCTGAGTAGCTATGTAAAGTTTTACTATACTACACATGCCCTTTTTTTAACATCATCAATGCAACTAGGCCGACAGTTGTACACAATATCCGGGTCAACTAGTTATTCGCCTCCCCGCCGGACTGAAAATCTTTGCTAGGAGGGATGCATTAGGCTTAAAAAGAAAATGGACATTAAGAAATAATAAGTGAGATATGATTATAAAAACTAGGCAGTAACTATAAAAAATGCACCAAACACGTAATTAGTTTTAAAATATATTATTTTTGGAATTTGGAAATTTTAATTCCATTACTTGTTGGGCGCTCAATATTTCGTTGGATTTTTACGTAATACAAATTTATTTTGAAATTATATTTAATCTTACTAGTGATGTCGCTTGAAGCTACATCGGTATTTCCCCAAAGATGAAAGGATGATGCAGCACAGCGGCGGTAGGTATTTCCCTTAGATGTGAAACCAAGGTTATCAAACCAGTAGGAGAACCAAGTAACACAACGTAAATAGCACCTGCACACAAATAATAACTTCTCGTAACCCGACGTGTTAAAGGGGTTGTCAATCCCTTCCGGGGTACGGCGCCTCAAGATAGACAAACAGACGTGAGGTAAATTTGTAGTAGATTGATAGATCGAACGCCAAATAAAATAAATAGCAATAAATTGTAGAAAGGTATTTTTGTATTTTTGGTTTAGTAGATCTGAAAATAAATGTAAGGAAAAAGTAGATCGCAAAGGCAAATAATATGAGAAAGAGACCCGAGGGCCGTAGGTTTCACTAGTGGCTTCTCTCGAGAAAAATAACAAACGGTGGGTGAAAAAATTAGTGTTGGGCAATTTATAACACTTCAAATACTCTTGACGATATCCACACAATGATGATTACATAGGCATCACGTCCAAGATTAGTAGACCGACTCCTGCCTGCATCTACTACTATTACTCCACACATCGACCGCTATCCATCATGCATCTAGTATATTAATTTCATGGAGAAACGGAGTAATGCAAGCAGAATGATGACATGATATAGACAAGATCTATCTATGTAGAGATATACCCCATCGTTTTATCCTTAGTAGCAACGATACATACATGTCAGTTCCCTTTCTGTCACTGGGATCAAGCACCGTAAGATCGAACCCACTACAAAGCACCTCTTCCCATTGCAAGATAAATAGATCAAGTTGGCCAAATAAAACCCAAATATCAGAGAAGAAATATGAGGCTATAAGATATCGTGCATAAAAGAGACCAAAGAAACTCAAATGCTTTCATGCATATAAAAAGATAGATCTGATCATAAACTCAAAGTTCATCGATCCCAACAAACACACCGCAAAAGAGTTACATCATATGGATCTCCAAGAGACCATTCTATTGAGAATCAAGAGAGAAAGAGAGAGAGAGAGAGAGAGAGAGAGAGAGAGAGGAAGCCATCTAGCTACTAACTACGGACCCGAAGGTCTACAAAGAACTACTCACGCATTATCGGAGAGGCGCCAATGGAGGTGGTGAACACCATCTGAGATGGTGTCTAGATTGGATCTAGTGGTTCGGGACTCTGCGGCAGCTGGATGAATATTCCGTCGACTCTCCTATGGTTTCTGGAATATTGGGGTATTTATAGAGCAAAGAGGCGGTCCGGGGGGCACCCGAGGTGGGCACAACCAACCAGGGCGCGCCTGGGCCTCCTGGCGCGCCCTGGTGGGTTGTGCTCTCCTCGGAGCACCCCCAGGCAAAGCCAGGGCCAGTTATGTTCCTTCTGGTCCATAAAAATATCTGTAAAGTTTCGTGGCATTTGGACTCCGTTTGATATTCATTTTCTGTGATGTAAAAAACATGGAAAACATCAACTGGCACTTGGCACTATGACAATATGTTAGTACCAAAAATGATATAAAATGATTATAAAACATCCAAGATTGATAATATAACAACATGGAACAATCAAAAATTATAGATACGTTGGAGATGTATCAGCATCCCCAATCTTAACGCCTAGTCGTCCTCGAGTAGGGAAGTGATAAAAATAGAATTTTTGATGTGGAATGCTACCTAACATGGCATATCATATTCCATTCTTTATAGCATGGACATTTGGACTTTTATAGTGTTCAAAGCAATAGTCTAGTTTTGACATGATAATTTAAATACTCAATCAACAAGCAACTATGTCTTTCAAAATATCAACACTAAATTATGTTATCCCTAGCACATCATGCTCAACCATTGATCCATTCATGAAACACACTCGCATACTAGCTATACCCAATACTCAATTACGATCATATTGCCTCCTAGTTGGTGCTTTTATAAGAGAAGATGGAGACTCAAATTCAAAATAAAAATTGCATAAAGTAAAATAAAGGCCCTTCGTAGAGGGAAGTAGGGATTTGTAGAGGTGCTAGAGCTCAAAGCGAAAAACTTAGAGATAAAAACATTCTGGGAGGTGTATCCATCCCACCAACGAAAACGACTTAGAGTTCCCAACACTTCCATGCTAGATATATCATAGGCGGTTCCCAAACAGAGAATAAAGTTTATTCCTTTTTCCACCATACTTTCACTTTCCATGGCTAACCGTATCCACGGGTGCCTTCCATACCAACACTTTGCAAGAAATTTATTATTTGACAACATAAAGCAAATTCATTTTTTCATTTCGGGACTGGGCATCCCTAATACCTTTGCCTTACTCTCGTGCAATGACATGTGAATAAACACTCATCGTGAGAATAACACATCTAGCATGGAAAATATTAGCCACCCCTCACTGCTCCGCGAGCGAATCGAACACACAAAAGAGAAGTTTATTTTGAAAATTAGTGATGGCACATGCAAATTTGCTTAGAATAGCTAAAGAATACCGCATATAGGTAGATATAGTGGACTCATGTGGCAAAACTAGTTTAAAGGATTTTGGATGCACAAGTAGTGATCATACTTAGTGAAAAATGAAGGCTAGCAAAAGATTGAGAAGCGACCAACCAAGAAACGGATAATCTCGTAAGCGAGCGTTAAGCATAATTAACACCGAATAATGCACCACAAGTAGGATATAATTTCATTGCATGACTATTGACTTTCGTGCTTGCATAGGGAATCATAAACCATAACACCAGTATTCTTACTAAAGCATAATTACTCATCAAGATGACTCACATATCACATCATCATATCTCAAAACTATTACTAAGAATCAAATTTAATTTGTCCAATGATCTTCATGGAAGTTTTTATTATATCCTTCCTCGATATCTATCACTTTGGAACTAATTTTCATGTGTTGCTTTTGACAAGCTTAAACAAATATAAGTGAAGATCATGAGCATAATATTTCTTTCTTTCCCTCAAATTAAATTAAGTGAAGCAAGAGAGAATTTCTTGAAATTTTTACTAACTCTCAAATAAATCTAAGTGAAGCAAGAGAGCATTTCTTCAAAAACACTAAGCACACCGTGCTAAAAAATATATAAGTGAAGCACTAGAGCAAGTCCATAGCTCATAAAAGTTTTAAATGAAGCAAAGAGAGCAATTCTAACAAGTCATGACATAATTTTGGCTCTCCCAAATAAGTGTGTCCAGCAAGGAATCAAGACTTAAAACACAAAATAAAACAAGCAAAGACTCATATCATACAAGGCGCTCCAAGCAAAACACATAGTATGTGACAAATAAAAATATAGCTTCGAGTAAAATACCGATGGTCGTTACAAGAAAGAGGGGATGCCACTCGGGGGCATCCCAAGCTTAGTTGGTTTCTCATTTCTGGATAATATCTTGGGATGCCGGGGCATCCCCAAGCTTAGGGTCTTCTACTCCTAATTCATTCATCCATGATAAGATAACCCAAAACTTGAAAACTTCAATCACACAAAACTCAACAAAACCTTCGTGACATCCGTTAGTATAAGAAAATAAATCACTACTATAAGTTTTGCATCAAACCAATTCATATTTTTTTCTTGCATTATATCTACTGTATTACAACTTTTCTATGGCAAAAACTCATCAAAGAAAACCATAGAGCCATCAAAACAAGCACACAACGCAAAGAAAATAGAATCTGTCAAAACAGAACAGTCTGTAGCAATTTGAATATTTAGAATACTTCTGTAACTCCAAAAATTCTGACAATTTAGGACGACCTGAGAAATTTGTATATTGATCTACAGCAAGTGGAATGAGTATTTTATCGCACTCTGGTTAAAAAGTAAAATTATTTTCGCTAGCGCAAATTTTCTGTTTTTTCAACAAGATCAAACAACTATCATCCAAGAAGATCCTAAAGGCTTTACTTGGCACAAACACTAGTTAAAACATAAAAAACACAGTCATAACATTAGCATAATTGTGCTAACACTCAAAAACAATAAGCAAAAGGCAAAAATATATTTTATTCATTGGGTTGCCTCCCAACAAGCGCTATAGTTTTACGCCCTTAGCTTGGCATAAAGCAAGGATCTAAGTTTTATCATCCTTGTTTCGAGATCCATAAGATGCCCTCATGAATAATTCATATGGTGGCATAATTATTGTTATAGTAAAGTGTTCCATACCCTTCCTCAAAGGAAATTGGAACTTAATATTGCCTTCTTTCATGTCAATCACAGCACCAATAGTGCGTAAAAACGATCTACCAAGAATAATTGGACAAGACGGATTGCAATAAATATCAAGAACAATAAAACCTATGGGCACATAATTTCTATTTGCAAGAATAAGGACATCATTAATTCTTGCCGTAGGCTTTTCAATAGTGGAGTCCGTCAAGTGCAAATTCAAATAACACGATTCAATATCGGTAAGACCAAGCACATCACATAAAGATTTTGGAATTGTAGGAACACTAGCACCCAAGTCACACAAAGCAAAACACTCATAATTTTTAATATTGACTTTGATAGTAGGTTCCCATTCATCATACAATTTTCTAGGAATTGATACTTCTAATTCCAATTTTTCTTCAAAAGCTTTCATCATACCATCAACAATATGTTTAGTAAAAGCTTTACTTTGTTCATAAGCATGGGTGAATTTATCATCGATTGCAACAAAGAAATACAATCAATCAAAGAGCAACTATCATAATTAAAGTCTTTGTAATCCAAAAGAGTGGGCACATCACTAGCTAAAGTTTTGACATCTCCAAACCCACTTTTATCAATTTTCTCAACAAGATTTTCACCCATTGAATCATTGGGACGCCTTCTAACTAAAGTCGACTCTTCTCTAGTCCCCTTTTCATCAATCTTAACTTTACTAAACAAGGAATCAATAGAAGAAACACCAATCATTTTAAAATCTTCATCACTTTTGCGAAAGAAATCACTAGAAAACTTTTTTTTTCTAAAAATTCTCTTTTAGCTCTAAGCATAGCGGTTCTTTTCTTACTTTCATCCATATAAACATAAAGAGCTTTAATTGATTCATCTACTTTAGGCAAAAAAATCATCTTGAGATTTTCCACATCATGAGCAATTCTATCAACACTTCTAGAAAAATCATCAATCTTACTCAAATTTTCTTCTATGGAAGTGTTGAAAACTTTTTGCGTATTGATAAATTCTTTAATATTGTTCTCATGATCAGAGGTGTTCCTATTATTGTTATAAGATTGATTTCTATAGGAATGACCATAATTATTAGAGGAATTACTAGGAAAAGGCCTAGGATTAAAATTACCTCGATAAGCATTGTTGTTGAAATTATTTTGAGAAATAAAATTCACATCTATGGAATCACTATTTTGCTCAATCAAAGTAGAAAAAGGCATATCATTAAAATCAATAGGAGCACTTTTACTAGCAACCAATTTCATAAGAACATCAACTTTTTCACTCAAAGAAGAAATTTCTTCAACTGAATTTACTTTTTTACTAGTAGGAGCTATTTCGGTATGCCATTGCGAATAATTTGCCATAATATTATCAAGAAATTTGGTAGATTCACCAAAAGTAATTTCATAAATGTCCCACCCACTATCGAATCTAAAATATTAAGAGAAACAAAATTCAAACCCGCATAAAAAATTTGTATGATCATCCAAAGATTTAACCCATGAGTTGGGAAATTCCTTAGCATCATTTTCATCCTTTCCCAAGATTGTGCAACATGCTCATGTTCAAGTTGCTTGAAATTCATGATCTGGGTTCTAAGTGAAATAATTTTTGCGGGCGGAAAATACTTAGTGATAAAAGCATCTTTGCACTTATTCCAAGAATCGATACTATTGCGAGGCAAAGAAGAGAACCAAATTTTTGCAGAATCACGCAAAGAAAACGGAAATAATTTCATCTTCACAACATCATTGTCCGCATCTTTTTTCTTTTGCATATCGCATAATTCCACGAAGGTATTAAGATGGGATGCGACATCCTTGTTAGGAGTACCAGAAAATTGATCTTTCATAACAAGATTCAGCAAAGCAGTATTAATATCACAAGACTCCGCACTAGTGGTTGGAGGAGCAATCGGAGTGCCAATAAAATCATTGTTGTTGGTATTTGAGAAATAACATAACTTGGTGTTCTCTTGAGTCATGATGACCATACAACAAGATTGCACTAAAAACAGATCCGGCAAGAAAACAGCGAACGGAAAAGAGGGGTGAATAAAATGGCAATTTTTTGTGAAGTGGGGGAGAGGAAAACCAGAGGCAAATGGCAAATAATGTAAATTGCGAGGAGATGAGATTTGTGATTAGGAACCTGGTATTTGTTGAAGATGCTCCCCGACAACGGCGCCAGAAATTCCTTTTGATGTCGTTTGAAGCTACGTCGGTATTTCCCCAAAGAGGAAGCGATGATGCAGCACAGCAGCGATAGGTATTAACCTCAGATGTGAAACCAAGGTTATCAGACCAGTAGGAGAACCAAGCAACACAACGTAAATAGCACCTGCACACAAATAACAACTTCTCGCAACCCGACGTGTTAAAGGGGTTGTCAATCACTTCCGGGGTACGGCGCCTCAAGATAAGCAATGGACGTGAGGTAAATTTGTAGTAGATTGATAGATCGAACGCCAAATAAAATAAATAAGAATAAATTGCAGCAAGGTATTTTTGCATTTTTGGTTTAGTAGATCTGAAAATAAATGCAATGAAAAGTAGATCGCAAAGGCAAATAATATGAGAAAGAGACCCGGGGGTCGTATGTTTCACTAGTGGCTTCTCTCGAGAAATATAGCGAATGGTGGGTGAACAAATTATTGTTGGGCAATTGATAAAACTTCAAATACTCATGACGATATCTAGGCAATGATCATTACATACGCATCACGTCCAAGATTAGTAGACCGACTCCTACCTGCATCTACTACTATTACTCCACACATCGACCGCTATCCATCATGCATCTAGTGTATTAAGTTCATGGATAAATGGAGTAATGCAATAAGAATGATGACACGATTGTGACAAGATCTATCTATGTAGAGTTAGACCCCATCAATTTATCCTTAGTAGCAACGATACATACGTGTTGGTTCCCTTTCTGTCACTGGGATCAAGCACTGTAAGATCGAACCCACTACAAAGCACATCTTCCCATTACGAGATAAATAGATCAGGTTTGTCACGCCCTCGATGCGGCTATATCTCCCACGTGTTGAAGCACGACTTAGAGGCATAACCGCATTGAAAGCAATGTCTCAAGTGAGGTAATCTTCACACAACCCATGTAATACATAAGGGAAAGAGATACATAGTTGGCTTACAATCGCCACTTCACACAATACATGAATAAAGCATTACATTCATCCAAATACACTCAAGCTCCAACTACGGAACCAAAATAAAAGAAGACTACCCCAAAAGCTACACATATCCCCGATCGACCCCAACTGGGCTCCACTACTGATCAACTAGAATGAAACAACACAAAGGACAAGATCTTCATCGAGCTCCTCCTTGAGCTTGCTTGCATCATCTGCACGATATCATCGGCACCTGCAAGCTGGTTTTGGAAGTATCCGTGAGCCACGGGGACTCAGCAATCTCACACCCTCGCGATCAAGACTATTTAAGCTTATAGGAAGGGTAAAAGGTATGAGGTGGAGCTGCAGCAAGAGACTAGCATATTTGGTGGCTAACATATACGCAAATGAGAGCGAGAAGAGAAGGCAAAAGCACGGTCGATAAAACTATGATCAAGAAGTGATCCTAGAACAACCTACGTCAAGCATAACTCCAACACCGTGTTCACTTCCCGGACTCCGCCGAGAGGAGACCATCACGGTAACACACGCGGTTGGTGCATTTTAATTAAGGTCAACTTCAGGTTTTCTACAACCGGACATTAACAAACTCCCATCAGCCCATAACCGCGGGCACGGCTTTCGAAAGTTCAAATCCCTGCAGGGGTGTCCCAACTTAGCCCATCACAAGCTCTCACGGTCAACGAAGGATATTCCTTCTAGTGGGAAGACCCGATCAGACTCGGAATCCCGGTTACAAGACATTTCGACAATGGTAAAACAAGACCAGCAAAGCCACCCAGATGTGCCAACAAATCCCGATAGGAGCTGCACATATCTCGTTCTTAGGGCACACCGGATGAGCAAGACGTCGGGTAGGCCAGCCCAGAGTTGCCCTTGGTAGCCCCGGACATCGCTCAGTTGGACCAACACTTAGAGAAGCACTGGCCCGGGGGGGGGGTTAAAATAAATATGACCCTTGAGTCTACAGAACCCAAGGGAAAGAAAAGGCTAGGTGGCGAATGGTAAAACCAATGTTGGGCCATGCTGGAGGAGTTTTACTCAAGGCAAACTGTCAAGGGGTTCCCATTATAACCCAACCGCATAAGGAACGCAAAATCCGGGAACATAACACCGATATGACGGAAACTAGGGCAGCAAGAGTGGAACAGAACACCTGGCATAAGGCCGAGCCTTCCACCCTTTACCAAGTATATAGGTGCATTAATTAAATAAGAGATATTGTGATATCCCAACATATAAACATGTTCCAACAAGGGACAACATAGCCATGTTCCAACAAGGAACAAACTTCAATCTTCACCTGCAACTAACAACGCTATAAGAGGGGCTGAGCAAAGCGGTAACATAGCCAAACAACGGTTTGCTAGGATAAGGTGGGTTAGAGGCTTGGTTCAACAATATGGGAGGCATGACAAGCAAGTGGTAGGTATCGCAGCATAGGCATAGTAAAAGAGCGAGCAACTAGCAAGCAAAGATAGAAGTGATTTCGAGGGTATGGTCATCTTGCCTGAAATCCCGCAAGGAAGAAGAACGAGTCCATGAAGAAGACAAACGGACGTAGTAGAATGGGTCCTCACAAACGCGACGTTATCAGAACCAACCCGAAGAAGCAACACCGGAAAGAAGCACACAACATAGTAAACAACCAACACACGAACATGGTATGATATGCGAGATGCGGTATGTGATGCATATGCATAATTTGGAAAGGAATGATTGAACCTGGCCTCAATTTGGAAATCCAAGAGTGCCACTGTAAGGTGAGATGATTTCGGTTGAAATCGATATAAAGATCACCGGAATCGGATGCACGGTTTGAAAATGGCAAGCAAAACAAATATGGCACCAGTCTGTGATAAACAGCAAGTAGCCATCTAAATGCATCAAGTTAAATATGCTACAACGCTCAAACATGGCAACAAAATACATGGCAGGGATCCACTCATGATGCTTGACAAAAGATGAACACTGAGCTATGGATAATTCACTCAATAGCAAGCTCAAACAAGCATGGCAAAAGTGCAAATGATAACAGGTTTCAGACTTAGTGAAATTAACACAAGTCTGGAATTTATTATCAGGAAGCAATCTTTAGAGCATGAAAACTACATGCTACAGGAACTTAATATGGCAAATCAACGCATGGCATGAAGCTACTCAAAGCACTTAACAAAAGTCCCTTAGTGACCTTGAGCCAAAAGGGATCATAAAATACAATTGCAAGCATGTGAACATGGCAAAAACATAAACAGATTCAGACTTAGTGAAAAACTACAGCATGCAAAACAGTTAACGAGTAGACATGTTTACGAGCTCGATGCACTCACTACAGAGCATGGCATGACAAACTAATCATACACTCATCAAGAAGACATGGCATAGGAGCTATAAATGGTAAGAACAACATCATAGCATGCACGGATCAATAGCAACATCCTCGGAAAAATCGCTAAGCAAGTTAACAATCTGTTAGGAACATTTTATAGCAAAAGTAGAGCTCGATTGACTCAAGCTAGGGTGCTCCATAATTTCAAACAAAGACATGGATGGATATAGAACCACAATGTTAACAAAACATCCTTACTGATCATCCTCAGAAGAGGCACGGATCACTAGGAAACAACATGAACATATGGCATAACAACAAAATCAGGAGAAGGACTTGGTGAAATTCTAAGTCCCTGAAATCAGCATTACCGATTACGCTACTTTGCAAGCTTGTTCTAGTCACCACATAGATCACAAAAATACATGGCATACATCCATGTAAAGATGGCATGGCATATAACAAAACACATGTAGAGCTCAGGATCATAGCATTCACACATTAATCATGGGAAAAATGACAAAATGCCATTTGCTGAAACAGATCTGACAAATTCTTCACATAGCCCTCTTCCAACAACATTTCGGGCATGAAGATGAGCTCAAATGAAAATGATGCAATGAGATGAAATGATGTACTCGTCGAGACGAACATTTTGATATGCTACACGCTCAAAACGGAGCCACGGATGATGAGTTATGATGCGATGAAAATGCCCAAAAATACTGGAATCTGGGGGACTTAGCAGAAATATCACCACCTCGGAGCAAAATTCAACGGCGGCGTGGGAGACGAGGATAGCCGGAGAAGATGAGGAAGGGGCCACCGGAGGTCGAGGAAGTCGCCGGAGGAGGCGGATCCGGCCATCCCTAGCCCGGATCTGACCGGAGGAGGCCGGGCGCCCATCGGAGAAGACGGAGGAGCAGAGCAGACGACGTCGTGGCTCCCGTGCTTCGGCGAGCTCACTGGAGATCGGGCGGCGGTTCCGGCGAGCTCCTGGTGCCGGCGAGCTCGGCGCGGGGGCGCGAGAGGGGCGGCGAGGCTCGGGCACCATGGAAGACGAGCAGCGTGGCGACCTGTGGTGGTGCGGAGGCGGGCCCGGCGCGGTTGGCGTGCGGTCCGGTCGCTGGAGTAGTTCGCCGGCGACGGCGCGAAGGCGGCGGCGCAAGGGCGGCGAGGCGCGAGGCGGCGGCACGGAGTGCGGGCCTGGCGCGGCCCGGTTCGGCCCCGGGGCGGGCCGGATCTGGGCCCCGGGCGGCGGCGGCGATGTGGGGCGCTGGCGGCGGTGACGTGGCGCCTTGCGGTTGGCTCGGGCGGGCGGCGCGCTAAGGTGGCGGCTCCGGATTGGTCCGGGCGACGTGGCGGCGGGGTGGACATGTCCGGCCGGCGCAAGAGGAAGTGTCCGGCGACGCGCGGAGGAGTTTTTAGGGTTTCATCTGCGCGAGAATTTCGGAGGGAGACACCTATTTATAGGTAGAGGGAGCTAGGAAAGTCCAAATGAGGTGCGGTTTTCGGCCACGTGATCGTGATCGAACGCTCTAGATGATAGAATGGGTTTAGGTGGGTTTTGGGCCACTTTGGAAGGGTGTTGGGCTGCAACACAGACGAGACCTTTTCGGTCCCTCGGTTAACCGTTGGAGTATCAAACGAAGTCCAAATGATACGAAACTTGACAGGCGGTCTACTGGTAGTAAACCAAGGCCGCATGACAAGTCTCGGTCCAATCCGAAAATGTTTAACACCCGCACACGAAAAGAGGTAGAAGGACACCGGATGACATAGGACCGCCGGATTGCAAAATGGACAACGGGGAAAATGCTCGGATGCATGAGACGAACACGCGTGCAAATGAAATGCACATGATGACATGATATGACATGCATGACACGCAAGCAATGACAAGGCAACAATAGAGAATAACTGGAGGACACCCGGCACATCGGTCTCGGGGCGTTACAAGGTTGGACAAACAAAACCCAAATATCGGAGAAGAAATACGAGGCTATAAGAGATTATGCATAAAAGAGATCAAAGAAACTCAAATACTTTCATGGATATAAAAAGATAGATCTGATCATGAACTCAAAGTTCATTGATCCCAACAAACACATCGCAAAATAGTTACATCAGATGGATCTCCAAGAGACCATTTTATTGAGAATCAAGAGAGAGAGAGAGAGATGAAGCCATCTAGGTACTAACTATGGACCCGAAGGTCTACAAACAACTACTCACGCACCATCGGAGAGGCACCAATGGAGGTGGTGAACCCCATCCGAGATGGTGTCTAGACTGGATCTGGTGGATCTGGACTCTGCAGCGGCTGGATGAATATTTCGTCGACTCCCCTAGGGTTTCTGGAATATTGGGGTATTTATAGAGCAAAGAGGCGGTCTGGGGGGCACCCGTGGTGGGCACAACCCACCAGGGCGCGCCCTGGTGGGTTGAGCTCTCCTCGGAGCACCCCCCCAGGCGCAGCCAGGGCCCATTATATGTTCCTTCCGGTCCATAAAAAATCTCCGTTAAGTTTCATGGAATTTGGACTCCGTTTGATATTGATTTTCTGTGATTTAAAAAACATGGAAAAACACCAACTGGCATTGGCACTATGTCAATAGGTTAGTACCAAAAATGATATAAAATGATTATAAAACATGCAAGATTGATAATATAACAGCATGGAACAATCAAAGATTATAGATACATTGGAGACGTATCAACTAGAAATTTTGGGATAAAAATATTTTGGATCCCACCAAAATGTGGGAAATTTTATTGAATTTTGTTTTGAGCGGTTGGTTGAAATTATTAATCATTGGCCTAGCTAGAAAATTGGTTATACTTTTAAAAAACTATAAATGGGCTATAGTAAATTCCAATAGAATTCAAAAATGGGATGTACATTCTTTCAAATCGAAAATGGGCTATATGTTCTCTGCAACACACTTGTGGGCCTACTAAGTTGACGCGTAGGCAAGGCTTTGTCAACTTATAGTCAACACTCGGTTCTAGCAGCAGTGGCCGTTGGATGTCTATCCAACGGATGTCGTGCTTCTTCTTCAATCTCGGATATTCTTGCTTCACCCGCCCAAAAAATGATTCCTTCCCTTGACATCTGGGGCGCATCGTTCGGGAGGCTGACCCGTGGGCCTACTAAGTTGACGCATACCAAGGGCTTTGTCAACTTAGTCAATATAAACGATTCTAGCTGCAGTGATCGTATGTTGTCCATCCAACGCTTGTCGTGCTTCTTCAACCTCTAGTCTTCTTGCTCCAGCCGCCCAAACAAGTGTCGGTCGTGCCGCCTGCTCCTGCCTCTCGTGTCCGATTGTGCTTCCACCGCTGGCCATGCCATCCCTCTATACTCACCCACACCTCATGTTATTCTTCAGCGACGGCAGCCTCACACCGCAGCCGAAGCAGTCAACCCACGTACTCCCCTCCGAGTGGGCATCCACTGCCCTGTCTTCCCCGGCTCCACGTCGTTCCCTTCCTAGGCCTCGCCATCATCCACCTCCTTAGTGATCTCTGTGTGGCGTGGTCAACGTGATCAACGAAGGACAGCCATCGGAAGAGGACTTTAGGCGGTGAGGCCGATAGCTAGACCCACCAGCTACATCTTGGAACACAAGGAAGTTCCTCCTTATTGCTCGCAAAATAAAAAACAATTCCTCCCATGACAGCTAGGACCGACCAGCTATATCTTCGCACGCAAGGAAGTGCGTCCTTATCCTCCCCAACCGATGGGACCCACCCGATCAAAGTGTACATAGCGTTGTTTGTCTGATCACGAACATGTACGTACATACTGGTCAATCGGTCTCTCTGCAAGTATGAATCGTGGGTGAGTAAGTAGCGGCACGTGTCATTGTAGAGCACCCGACATAGTAGTTCACGCAGTCCCGTCTAAGTCATGTACACGTACGTACATAGGGGTGGGATCTCGAGCACGTAATCGCGCATATATACGGACGGCCAGGGCTTGTGCACATGGAGAGGCAACGGACGGCAGCAACATCATCCTGTTCATCGGGCAGCGAACCAGCTAGGTCAGAATGGAGAAACAACGTCCTGCTCATCGAGAGGCAACCAACTAGGTCGGAATGCATCATGTTCAATGGGAGCTAACCAACTTGGACGAAACAGCCGAAACGGGGTATGGCCTACCGCAGAACGGAGGAAACGACCTTCTGTTCGATTGGCCACGGTTGAAACGGGATCCTGTTCATCGGGAGGGGTCTGGCATGTTGCAAAACAGAGGAAACGGACTTGTGTTCGAGTGCCTATGGTTGAAACGGGGTCCTATTGATCGGGAGGGGTGTGGCCTACCGTAAAACGGAGGAAAGGTACTTGTGTTGGAGCGCCTACGGTCGAAATGGGGTCCTATTCATCCACTGTCTACTACCTTGCTCCAGCCTCCGCGGGCTACTGTTCATCCACCGTCGACCTCCTCCAGCCTCCACGGGCTAATGTTCATCCACAGCTACTGTTCATCTAGCCTCCAACGGCTGCTGTTCATAGAGTCTCCATGGGATCCTGTTCATCCACCCCCAACCGGCTGGGGTACGGCAGCCTCCTCGGGGTCCTATTCATCCAGTGACAACGGCCTACTACCAGGGGTCCTGTTCATCCACAGCCAACCAACCGGATCAACTCACGGTACCGCACGCATGGTAGCAATGGTCTTTGTTCATCGAGAGGCAACCAAACACTGGCTGGCTACATCTCGCACGGGGGCTCGATCGGCTTCAGTAAGCAGCAGCAGTGATCGGCCGCTTGGGTTTAGATAGCAGCAGCAGCGAAGGAATTGCTCGGCTTTAGTCAGCAGTGAATGAATCGCTCGGGTTCAGTTAACAAACAAGGGATCGATTGATCGGGTTCAGTAACGTGCGATCGCTCGGGTTCAGTTAGCCAATGCCTCGCACACACACGCGTACACGAGAGAAACGCGCAAACCACAGTGCATCGCTTGTCCCTGATCACCCATCGTAACCGGGAACTCCGCGATATTTTCCTCCCCCTCACTTCTACCATCATTTTTTCTGTCATGGACGGCCCAAAGAATGTCATGCAGCTGCGACTCCGGCCCGCCGAGGACAAAAGGCCCATTTTATGTCATGATTTTTTTGTCATAGAAGTAGGAGCCCACCACATCAATGATGATACCGGATTTTGTCAAAATTATCGTCATAGAAGTGTCATAAGCATGACAAAAAAAAATTGTTCGGCCCAAAATGTCACGGATGTGTCTTTTTTTGTAGTGACCCCGCCTGCCACCCCCTCCGGTCCCCATTCACACCTGCACAAGCTCCTCCGCGTCTATGCATGGCACTGCCTATCGCGGCGGCAACCACTTAGCTCGCCGCCTGCCGCTGCCGCCAGGCTGCCGGCAAACCCCACCGCATTTCGCCACTTCTGCTTGCCGCCGCCTATCGCCATCGACTTTCTCGACGCTGCTCACGGTCGACCCAGCTCCGCTCACTTGGGGAATCCGCCATACTGATGGATCTTTGTCAAGGACAACAAGGTAACTAATTTAATGAGATATTATGTCATCTCTTATCCCAGTTGATCTGCCTCCTTTAATCACCCGACCAAAATCGACGTGAATTCATTTTTATTCGAGCTAATTTGAGGGTTTCCTTTTGAGTTTATAGTACGCGGACACATCAGGACTTTGCGGCCTCCACCAGACATCCATGGAGTTCCATCTCACCGTATCGGATGACTTGAGGATGCGTGCAGTATGTTCAATCTCACCCTAAATCGGTTGGCATGGCCTACTTTCCTGAACATATACTAAATATTGATACATTTGGATAAAAGGTGCCACATCCACCATATACGTCAAAGGGGATTTTTTTCCTCTTCCTTCTATATTAGGCAAATTAATGATGTATTGTTCTTTTGATTACTCTCATATTTCCATGACATCATGTTTACCCTATCTGTTTAATTATAGATTTTTGTCCTTCGATTTCAACTGGTGTACAGCTCTTTCAATTTGGGCCCATATTTGCATGTTACCATATTTTCTTTAACAATCCTACCATTTTCTGCAGCGCGTCCCTTGCTATGCAACAAAATCTGTAGTGCACAATCTTTCCCTTTGCCTAAATCAAGACTGCAAGGATGTCATACTGAACACAAACCGTGGATTTAAAATCGTTGCTACTATAAGACTTGATGAAGGTAGTGACTCCTATTTTGGCACTTGCCTTTGGAAACAAATTTCTAAGTTTTATGTACTGAAAGCTGGCACTAAAATTGCACTACACATAAAAGAGCCTAGTCATGAGATATATGCTAACTTCCCCGATGATATCATCTGTCCAGACTTTGTTCGAAGTAAGTTTTCTTTTCAAGTATCTGGATGTTGAGTTACCCGGCAATATCAAATGAATTGTGTAGTATTTAAGCAACCAACTGTTGTTCCATTTTCTTACTATATTCCTACCTAATAATTTCTAGTTACCAATACACTTTTCTATTGCCCTGTTTTAACTAAATATTCCTCGTACTCCCACTTCTATCAAAAAGTGCCACTGACAAGGAGACTCCAGAGGTGGAGAAAGGGCCTGCCAACAAGCGGAGGCGTGGCGAGCAAGAACCGCAAGTGACTCTAGCAGGCCTAGACTTCATTAGCATCCTCCCCGATAATATGTTGATAGTCATTATCTCCCTCATCCCAATCAAATATGGGGCGCGGACAACCGTCCTTTCCCGACGGTGGCGCCCCCTATGGAACTCCACCCCTCTCGACCTCATCGACAACCATGAGCTTTGCCATGGGTATCGCAAAAGCTTGGATGCGTTCTCCAAGATCCTCAGCAGTCACCTTGGCCCAACCAGAGGCGTTAGTATGGGCAAGTTTTGTTCCAACGGCAAGGACTGAGCCAAGCTTAATGACTGGTTCCAATCCCCCGCCCTAGATTAGCTCGAGGAGCTCACTTTTGATGATGGGCATATGTGCTCGCTGCCAACGTCCACGCTCCGCCTCGCGCCCACACTGCGCGTCACCAAGTTCAAGAACTGCCATCCCCCCTAATGATGCGCCCTCTCTTATTCTACCACGACTGAATCACCTCAAGCTTGTTGACGCTTGCCTCCCAAACGGTGACATGGAGCGCCTGCTCCGTGGCTATTGCACTTGAGTACCTTTGTCTTCAGGCGATCAATGGGTTGAGTAGCTTCCACATCACCTCCATGACTCTCCGGACTATTTATGTGTGTTGCTGGTGCAGCAAGAAGACATCAAAAGATGTGTACCACGGTATGGTCATTGAGGACACACCTGCACTTCAGAGATTACTTGTCGTTGATCAAGAAGGTACAACAAGAATCAGTGTCATTTATGTGACGAATTGACAGTGGTGGGATACTCGTCTGACAAATACTCCGAACTTGTTATTAGATCCACACCCGTTCAGGTACAACAACCGCCTTCTACCTCTCCTTCTACAAATTAACATTATTTCTAATTTTGAAGATGTATGTCCATCTGTCATCCAGAAAATGATTCCAACAAAGCTTGACTCCAAACTGCGCACAGTGAAGGTCTTGGCACTAGAATCTATCGGCCCCAACCTAGAGCAAGTTGTCAGTTTCTTGAGATGCTTTCCGTGCCTGGAGAAGCTATATATTGAGGTGATGTTCCTTTCCTGCTAAATGTTAACCATAAGGGAGTTCAATTTGTGACACCTTTTTCCAAGTTTACAATGACAATGTACTACGATTTCTGAAGGATTCTTTTGGACGATTTCAGTACATACATGTCCCCCCCCATATTGGATGCTTGATCCATATGGTTACAATCCATAACCATTTCTCCTTTGGATTCATCTGTACTAGTTTTCTTAGGGAACTTTTCATCCACTCCAACCTCTTGTGAAGAAGGCTACATTTTCTAGATTGTAATCAAATGCCCATGTTAATCATCTCAGATCGAAGATGGCATGTTAGTGCATTTTACAAATCCTGCAAACCAAATAGGCATGTATTAGTGAACAAAACTATATGTAGGCACTAACACGTTTTCTTATTTTGTAGATAGGATTAGGCCCAGTGGTGGATAATCTGATACAATATAACAATCATGTCGAATGCCTAGATTTGCATCTCTCAAAAATTACTTTGAACTCATACCGAGGGACATTACCGGAGATTATATTCGCCAGGTTCTTTGTTGTCAGAGCAAGGGTGCTGAAGGTAATGAGGTTTTCCCTACATTTATTTTGCAAAAATGAATGGTTTGTTGATCAACGCCGGAGGCTGCAGCAGAATGGAATAGGCTCCGAAAATGCTGAATTTCATTTTGGAACTTTAGATGACAGAGTAATCGGAAGTCACATGTCAACCCCATACATGACTTCTCAGTGGATGACTGTTGGGGATCATTGCAGAAATTAAAAAATCTCTACGCATCACCAAGATCAATCTATGGAGTAACTAGAAACGAGAGGGGAGTGCATCTTCATAACCTTGAAGATCGCGTGTCGGAACCGTTGCAAGAACGTGGTTGGAGGAGTCGTACACGTAGCGATTCAGATCACGGCCGAATACGATCGAAGCACCGAACAACGGTGCCTCCGCGTTCAACACACATGCAGCCCGGTGACGTCTCCCGTGCCTTGATCCAGCAAGGAGGAGGGAGAGGTTGAGGAAGAAGGCTCCAACAGCAGCACAACGGCGTGGTGGTGATGGAGTGGCAGTTCTCCGGCAGGGCTTTGCCAAGCTCGCACGGAGGAGGAGAGGTGTTGGGGAGGGGAGGGGCTGCGCCTTGGATGTGGTGCTGCAGCCCTCCCCTCGCCCCTCTATTTATAGGGAGAAGGGGGAAGGGGGCCGGCCCCTCTAGATGAGATCTAGAGGGGGGCGGCGGCCAAGGGGGAGGGGCTTGCCCCCCAAGCAAAGGGGCACCCCCCTTTAGGGTTCCCCCCAAACCCTAGGCGCATGGGCCCTAGGGGGAATGGCGCCCAGCCCACTAGGGGATGGTTCCCTTCCACCTACAGCCCATAAGGCCCTCCGGGGCAGGTGGACCCTCCCGGTGGACCCCCGGAACCCCTCCGGTGGTCCCGGTACAATACCGGTATACCCCCGAATATTTCCGGTGACTGTATGATGACTTCCCATATATAAATCTTCTCCTCCGGACTATTCCGAACTCCTCGTGATGTCCGGGATCTCATCCATGACTCCGAACAACATTCGGTAATCACATACAAATCTTCCTAATAACCCTAGCGACATCGAACCTTAAGTGTGTAGACCCTACGGGTTCGGGAACCATGCAAACATGACCGAGACAAATCTCCGGCCAATAACCAACAGCGGTATCTGGATACCCATGTTGGCTCCCACATGTTCCACGATGATCTCATCGGATGAACCACAATGTCGAGGATTCAAGCAATCCCGCGTACAATTCCCTTTGTCAATCGGTACGTTACTTGCCTGAGATTCGATTGTCGGTATCCCAATACCTCGTTCAATCTCGTTACCGGCAAGTCACTTTACTCGTTGCGTAACACATCATCCCGTGACCAACCCTTAGTCACATTGAGCTCATTACGATGATGTCTTACCGAGTGGGCCCAGAGATACCTCTCCGTCATACGGAGTGACAAATCCCAGTCTCGATTCGTGCCAACCCAATAGACACTTTCAGAGATACCTGTAGTGCACCTTTATAGTCACCTAGTTACGTTGTGACGTTTGGCACACCCAAAGTATTCCTACAGTATTCGGGAGTTACACAATCTCATGGTCTAAGGAAAAGATACTTGACATTAGAAAAGCTTTAGCAGACGAACTACACGATCTTGCGCTATGCTTAGGATTGGGTCTTGTCCATCACATCATTCTCCTAATGATGTGATCCCGTTATCAATGACATCCAATGTCCATGGTTAGGAAACCGTCACCATCTATTGATCAACGAGCTAGTCAACTAGAGGCTCACTAGGGACATGTTGTAGTCTATGTATTCACACATGTATTACGATTTCCGGATAACACAATTATAGCATGAACAATAGACAATTATCATAAACAAGGAAAATATAATAATAACCATTTTATTATTGCCTCTAGGGCATATTTCAGTCTCCCACTTGCACTAGAGTCAATAATCTAGTTACATTGTGATGAATCGAACACCCATAGAGTTCTGGTGTTGATCATGTTTTGCTCGAGGAAGAGGTTTAGTCAACGGATCTGCGACATTCAGGTCCGTATGCACTTTACAAATATCCATGTCTCCATTTTGAACATTTTCACGAATGGAGTTGAAGCGATGCTTGATATGGCTGGTCTTCCTATGAAACCTGGGCTCCTTGGCAAGGGTAATAGCTCCAGTGTTGTCACAGAAGAGAGTCATCGGGCCCGATGCTTTGGGAATAACTCCTAGGTCGGTAATAAAATCCTTCATCCAGATTGCTTCCTGTGCTGCCTCCGAGGCTGCCATGTACTTCGCTTCACATGTAGATCCCACCACGATGCTTTGCTTGCAACTACACCAGCTGACTGCCCCACCATTCAAAATATACACGTATCCGGTTTGTGACTTAAAGTCATCCACATCTATGTCGAAGCTAGCATCGATGTAACCCTTTGCAACGAGCTCTTCGTCGCCTCCATAGACAAGAAACATATCCTTAGTCCTTTTAAGGTACTTCAGGATATTCTTGACCGCTGTCCAGTGTTCCATGTTGGGATTACTTTGGTACCTTCCTACCAAACTCACGGCAAGGTTTACATCAGGTCTGGTACACAACATGGCATACATAATAGACCCTATGGCCGAGGCATAGGGGACAACACTCATCTTTTCTCTATCTTCTGCCGTGGTCGGGCAGTGAGTCGTGCTCAATCTCATACCTTGCAATACAGGTAAGAATCCCTTCTTGGATTGATCCATATTGAAATTATTCAATATCTTGTCAAGGTACATACTTTGTGAAAGACCAATGAGGCGTCTCAATCTATCTCTATAGATCATGATGCCTAATATATAAGCAGCTTCTTCAAGGTCCTTCATTGAAAAACACTTGTTCAAGTAGGCCTTTATGCTTTCCAAGAATTCTATATCATTTCC
Organism: Triticum urartu; assembly: GCF_003073215.2. Classification (NCBI taxonomy): domain Eukaryota; kingdom Viridiplantae; phylum Streptophyta; class Magnoliopsida; order Poales; family Poaceae; genus Triticum; species Triticum urartu. The sequence goes on from NC_053022.1 coordinate 322,213,110, forward strand.
CATCAATAGTATGTCATCCACATGTAATATGAGAATTGATACAGAGCTCCCACTCACTTTCTTGTAAACACAGGCTTCTCCATAAGTCTGCGTAAACCCAAACACTTTGATCATCTCATCAAATCAAATGTTCCAACTCCGAGAGGCTTGCACCAGCCCATAGATTGAGCGTTGGAGCTTGCACACCTTGTCAACATTCTTAGGATCGACAAAACCTTCCGGCTATATCATATACAATTCTTCCTTAAGGAACCATTAAGGAATGTTGTTTTGACGTCCATTTGCCATATCTCATAATCATAGAATGCGGCAATTGCTAACATGATTCGGATGGACTTCATCTTCTCTATGGGTGAGAAAGTATCATCATAGTCAACCCCTTGAACTTGTCGATAACCCTTAGCGACAAGCCGAGCCTTATAGATGGTCACATTACCATCCGCGTCTGTCTTCTTAAAGAACCATTTATTTTCTATGGCTCGCCGATCATCAGGCAAGTCAGTCAAAGTCCATACTTCGTTTTCATACATGGATCTTATCTCGGATTTCATGGCTTCTTGTCGGAATCTCGGCCCGCCATCGCTTCTTCATAGTTCGAAGGTTCACCATTGTCTAACAACATGATTTCCAGGACAGGGTTGCCGTACCACTCTGGTGCGGAACGTGTCCTTGTGGACCTACGAAGTTCAGTAGCAACTTGATCTGAAGTTGCACGATCATCATCATTAACTTCCTCTCTAGTCGGTGCAGGCACCTCAGGAACATTTTCTTGAGCTGCGCCACTCGCCGGTTCAAGAGGCAATACTTCATCAAGTTCTACTTTCCTCCCACTTACGTCTTTCAAGAGAAACTCTTTCTCTAGAAAGGATCCATTCTTGGCAACAAAGATCTTGCCTTCGGATCTGAGGTAGAAGGTATACCCAATAGTTTCTTTAGGGTATCCTATGAAGACGCATTTTTCCGATTTGGGCTCGAGCTTTTCAGGTTGAAGTTTCTTGACATAAGCATCGCATCCCCAAACTTTCAGAAACGATAGCTTAGGTTTCTTACCAAACCACAATTCATACCGTGTCGTCTCAAAGGATTTCGACGGAGCCGTATTTAAAGTGAATGCGGCAGTCTCTGTAGCATAACCCAAAAATGACAACGGTAGATCGATAAGAGACATCATAGATCGTACCATATCTAATACAGTGCGATTACGACGTTCAGACACACCATTACGCTGAGGTGTTCCAGGCGGCGTGAGTTTTGAAACAATTCTGCATTTCCTTAAGTGCGTGCCAAATTCGTGACTCAAATATTCTCCCCCACGATCTGATCGTAAGAACTTGATTGTACTATCACGTTGATTCTCAACGTCACTCTGAAATTCCTTGAACTTTTCAAAGGTCTCAGACTTGTGTTTCATTAAGTAGACATACCCATATCTACTCAAGTCATTAGTGAGGATGAGAACATAACGATAGCCATCGCGAGCCTCAACACTCATTGGACCGCACACATCAGTATGTATGATTTCCAATAAGTTGGTTGCTCGCTCCATTGTTCCGGAGAACAGAGTCTTGGTCATTTTTCCCATGAGGCATGGTTCGCACGTGTCAAATGATTCATAATCAAGAGACTCCAAAAGTCCATCTGCATGGAGTTTCTTCATGCGTTTGACACCAATGTGACCAAGGCGGCAGTGCCACAAGTATGTGGGACTATGATTATCAACCTTACATCTTTTGGCATTCACACTATGAATATGTGTAACATCACGTTCGAGATTAAATAAGAATAAACCATTGACCTGCGGGGCATGACCATAAAACATGTATCTCATATAAATAGAACAACCATTCTTCTCAGATTTAAATGAGTAGCCATCTCGCATTAAACGACATCCAGATACAATGTTCATGCTCAAAGCTGGTACTAAATAACAATTGTTGAGGTTTAAAACTAATCTCGTAGGTAAATGTAGAGGTAGTGTGCTGACGGTGATCACATTGACCTTGGAACCATTCCTGACGCGCATTGTCACCTCGTCCTTCGCCAGTCTCCGTTTATTCCACAGTTCCTGTTTTGAGTTACAAATATGAGCAACTACACCGGTATGAAATACCCAGGAGCTACAACGAGCGCTGGTTAGGTACACATCAATAACATGTATATCACATATACCTTTGGCATTGCCGGCCTTCTTATCCGCTAAGTACTTGGGGCAGTTCCGCTTCCAGTGTCCGTTTCCCTTGCAAAAAAAGAACTCAGTCTCAGGCTCGGGTCCATTCTTTGGCTTCTTCCCGGCAGCTTGCTTACCGGGCGCGGCAACTCCCTTGCCGTCCTTCTTGAAGTTCTTTTTACCCTTGCCTTTCTTGAACTTAGTGGTTTTATTCACCATCAACACTTGATGTTCCTTTTTGATTTCTAGCTCCGCTGATTTCAGCATTGAATATACCTCGGGAATGGTCTTTTATATCCCCTGCATATTGAAATTCATCACAAAGCTCTTGTAGCTAGGTGGGAGCGACTGAAGGATTCTGTCGACGACCGCATCATCCGGGAGATTAACTCCCAGCTGAGACAAGCGGTTGTGCAACCCAGACATTTTGAGTATGTGCTCGCTGACGGAACTATTCTCCTCCATCTTACAACTGTAGAGCTTGTCGGAGACTTGATATCTCTCGACCCGGGCATGAGCTTGGAAAACCATTTTCAGCTCTTGGAACATCTCATATGCTCCATGTTGCTCAAAACACTTTTGGAGCCCCGGTTCTAAGCTGTAAAGCATGCCGCACTGAACCAGGGAGTAATCATCACTACGCATCTGCCAAGCGTTCACAACATCTTGTTTTGCTGGGAAAACAGGTGCTTCACCTAGCGGTGCTTCAAGGACATATGCTTTCCTGGCAGTTATGAGGATAATCCTCAGGTTACGGACCCAGTCCGTGTAGTTGCTGCCATCGTCTTTCAGCTTGGTTTTCTCTAGGAACGCGTTGAAGTTGAGGGAAACATTAGCATGGGCCATTTGATCTACAAGACATATTGCAATGAATTTTAGACTATGTTCATGATAATTAAGTTCATCTAATCAAATTATATAATGAACTCCCACTCAGATAGACATCCCTCTAGTCATCTAAGTGATACATGATCTGAGTCAACTAGGCCGTGTCCGATCATCATGTGAGATGGACTAGTCATCATCGGTGAACATTTTCATGTTGATCGTATCTTCTATATGACTCATGTTCGACCTTTCGGTCTTCCGTGTTCCGAGGCCATGTCTATACATGCTAGGCTCGTCAAGTCAACCTAAGTGTATTGCGTGTGTAAATCTGGCTTACACCCGTTGTATGCGAACGTTAGAACCTATCACACCTGATCATCACTTGGTGTTTCGGAACAACGGACCTTAGCAACGGTGCACAGTTAGGGGGAACACTTTCTTGAAATTATTGCGAGGGATCATCTTATTTATGCTACCGTCGTTCTAAGCAAATAAGATGTAAAACATGATAAACATCATGTGCAATCAAATAGTGACATGATATGGCCAATATCATTTTGCTCCTTTTGATCTCCATCTTCGGGGCACCGTGATCATCATTGTCACCGGCATGACACCATGACCTCCATCATCATGACCTCCATCATTGTGTCTTCATGAAGTTCTCTCGACAACTATTACTTCTACTACTATGGCTAACTGTTAGCAATAAAGTAAAGTAATTACATGACGTTTATGTTGACACGCAGGTCATAAATAAATTAAGACAACTCCTATGGCTCCTGCCGGTTGTCATACTCATCGACATGCAAGTCGTGATTCCTATTACAAGAACATGATCAATCTCATACATCAGATATATCATTCATCACATCCTTTTGGCCATATCACATCAACGGCATATGCTGCAAGAACAAGTTAGACGTCCTCTAATTGTTGTTGCAAGTTTTTACGTGGCTACTATAGGTTTCTAGCAAGAACGTTTCTTACCTATGCCAAAACCATAACGTGATATGCCAATTTCTTTTTACCCTTCATAAGGACCCTTTTCATCGAATCCGATCCGACTAAAGAGGGAGAGAGAGACACCCGCTAGCCAACTTATGCAACTAGTGCATGTCAGTCAGTGGAACGAGTCTCACGTAAGCGTATGTGTAAGGTCGGTCCGGGCCGCTTCATCCCACGATGCCGCCGAATCAAGATAATACTAGTAACGACAAGTAAATTGACAGAATCAACGCCCACAACAACTTCTGTTCTACTCGCGCATAGAAACTACGCATAGACCTAGCTCATGATGCCAATGTTGGGATCGTTGCAGAAATTAAAAAATTTCTACGCATCACCAAGATCAATCTATGGAGTAACTAGCAACGAGAGGGGAGTGCATCTTCATACCCTGGAAGATCGCGAGTCGGAAGCGTTGCAAGAACGCGGTTGGAGGAGTCGTACACATAGCGATTCAGATCGCGGCTGAATCTGATCTCAGCACCGAACAACGGTGCCTCCGCGTTCAACACACGTGCATCCCGGTGACGTCTCCCGTGCCTTGATCCAGCAAGGAGGAGGGAGAGGTTGAGGAAGAAAGCTCCAACACCAGCACAATGGCGTAGTGGTGATGGAGTGGCAGTTCTTCGGCAGGGCTTCGCCAAACTCACGCGGAGGAGGAAAGGTGTTGGAGAGGGGAGGGGCTGCACCTTGGATGTGGTGCTGCAGCCCTCCCCTCGCCCCTCTATTTATAGGGAGAAGGGGGAAGGGGGCCGGCCCCTCTAGATGAGATCTAGAGGGGGGCGGCGGCCAATGGGAGGGGCTTGCCCCCAAGCAAGGGGGGCGCCCCCCTTTAGGGTTCTCCCCAAACCCTAGGCACATGGGCCCTAGGGGGAATGGCGCCTAGCCCACTAGGGGCTGGTTCCCTTCCACCTACAGCCCATAAGGCCCTCCGGGACAGGTGGACCCTCCCGGTGGACCCCAGAACCCCTCCGGTGGTCCCGGTACAATACCGGTATACCCTCGAATATTTCCGGTGACCGTATGATGACTTCCCATATATAAATCTTCACCTCCGGACTATTCCGGAACTCCTCGTGACGTCTGGAATCTCATCCGGGACTCTGAACAACATTCGGTAATCACATACAAATCTTCCTAATGACCCTAGTGTCATCGAACCTTAAGTGTGTAGACCCCACGGGTTCGGGAACCATGCAGACATGACCGAGACAACTCTCCGGCCAATAACCAATAAAGGGATCTGGATACCCATGTTGGCTCCCACATGTTCCACGATGATATCATCGGATGAACCACGATGTCGAGGATTCAAGCCATCCCGTATACAATTCCCTTTGTTAATCGGTACGTTACTTGCCCAAGATTCGATCGTCAGTATCCCAATACCTCGTTCAATCTCGTTACCGGCAATTCACTTTACTCGTTGTGTAACACATCATCCCGTGACCAACCCTTAGTCACATTGAGCTCATTACGATGATGTCTTACCGAGTGGGCCCAGAGATACCTCTCCGTCATACGGAGTGACAAATCCCAGTCTTGATTCGTGCCAACCCAACAGACACTTTCAGAGATACCCGTAGTGCACCTTTATAGTCGCCCAGTTACGTTGTGACGTTTGGCACACCCAAAGTATTCCTACGGTATCCGGGAGTTGCACAATCTCATGGTATAAGGAAAATATACTTGACATTAGAAAAGCTTTAGCAGACGAACTACACGATCTTGCGCTATGCTTAGGATTGGGTCTTGTCCATCACATCATTCTCCTAATGATGTGATCCCATTATCAATGACATCCAATGTCCGTGGTCAGGAAACCGTAACCATCTATTGATCAACGAGCTAGTCAACTAGAGGCTCATAAGGGACATGTTGTGGTCTATGTATTCACACATGTATTACGATTTCCGGATAACACAATTATAGCATGAACAATAGACAATTATCATGAACAAGGAAATATAATAATAACCATTTTATTATTGCCTCTAGGGCATATTTCCAATAATGACCCCTTTGCAAAAATTATGAGGTTTCGAAACCAGACTTAGAAGTGGTAATATTAGTTAGAACCTCTCTGGTATACATGTTCAGCGGATCAGTGCAAGCGTTTGCAGCTGATGAGCTGAATTTCATTTCTAATCTCAGTTTGAACCTTGTAATCTTCGAATTTGAGCCATATAACTCTGGAATTTGAATTTTGTAATATTTTGAGCTTTTGTGGTACGATCGTTGAAATGGCATCGTATGAGACTCGTATATTGGTAGCACTATTTTGACCTTAATATGCAATGGTCTTAGATTTTATTAACCATTCTCGAATCTGTTTACCTTATCGATCTCACAGCACACGATCTGTACAGCTAACTCGACTACGATCTTCGACATTACTGCACATAGTTGGTTTCTTCAACCGTGTGCCTCATAGAGCGCATAATTAATTATCGCACTAGAGTGTCCATCATCACCCTTCTATGTAACTTTGACCTCATAACCCATAGGTAAACTTATGACCGAAGTCATTCCACACACTTCATTTTTACAAAGCTTTTTGCCAATAAATGCCCACGATTTGTCCCTCTTCTAGCCGACGCATGGCCAAACTAGCCAGCAGGGAAGCTTGCGCGGTAGCGCGGGAACAGGCCCACCGACGATACATTTGGCGCCTCTTCGAGCCCACGCGTAGTCAAACGAAACGCGTGCAGTGCGGTGTTGTCAAGCATGCACTGGAATCCTCCGCTATGAACGCTGTGACAAGACCTGATGATTACAGGCCGGTCGGCCCCCATTTATTACAGCATCCATTTAACCCTTGTGTCTCTTCAACCTTTCAATCGCGCCCCACCATTGCAAGAAGCACACCCACCACGACAAATTCTTAGAGGGTATCCTACGCGGCTCCAATGGCGCTCCGAGCGGCTGCCGATGACGAGCAGTAGTTCACCATGCATATCATGGTGGACACCCACAGAAACTTCACGGAGCTCCCGGTGGTGTACACCAACAACCCGGTCTGGGTGGAGCACTCCATCCACATCATGGAGTTGTTGCTTGCCGAGGAGAAGTACAAGGTGGTCGAGTTCAACCTTGAGTACAGCCACGCTCGTGTCGGGTCTCGTCCCAAGGTGGAAATCGCCCAGATGTGCGTGCGCAACCACGTCCTTGTCTACCACTATTGCGTGGCCACAAGGACTTGCGAGCATTTCGCCAGGTACGGTGTGTCAACAGGCCCCACTACATGTTCACTACGGTGGACATCACCAACGATGTAAAGGTTCGCAAGAATTGGGGCATCGCCTGCCAGAATCTTGTTGACATCCAGGGCCAATACAAGATCTGGGGCACCAAGGAGCATGAGAAGGACTCACTGGTTCACCTCACCGAGGCCATCATTGACCCCTACTACAGAGACATGAAGGATTCCTGCAACAAGGACAAGCGTGCATGGCACTCGTCCTGGATGGAGAAACTCGACAAAGCTCACGTCGTGTACGCGGCCAAGGAGGCATACACGATCTAGCTACGACATGTACAGGCAGATCGTTGACATGAGGAAGTGCCTCCTTCCCCAAAACGGCCAGGGATCTTGATACGTCTCCGTCGTATCTATAATTTTTTATTGTTCCATGCCAATATTATACAACTTACATATACTTTTGGCAACTTTTTATACTATTTTTGGGACTAACATATTGATCCAGTGCCTAGTGCCAGTTCCTGTTTGTTGCATGTTTTTTGTTTCACAGAAAATCCATATCAAACGGAATCCAAATGGGATAAAAACTGACGGATTTTTTTGAATATATGTTAATTTTGGGAAGTGAAATCAACACGAGACGATGCTCGAGGGGCCCATGAGGCAGGGGCGTGCGCCAGGGGGCAGGCGCGCCCCTGACCCTTGTGGACACCCCGTAAAGCGGTTGTTGCCCTTCTTTCACCACAATAAAGCTAATATCCGGATAAAAATCGTATTCAAATATCAATCCAATCGGAGTTACGGATCTCCGAGAATATAAGAAACGATGAAAGGCCAGATCTGAGAACGCAGAAACAGAGAGAGACAGAGAGACAGATCCAATCTTGGAGAGGCTCTCACCCCTCAACCACCATGGAGGCCATGGACCAGAGGGGAAACCCTTCTCCCATCTAGGGAGAATGTCAAAGAAGAAGAAGAAGGGGGGCCCTCTCCCCCTCTCTCCCGGTGGCGCCGGAACGCCGTCGGGGCCATCATCGTCACCACAATCTACACCAACACCTTTGTCATCTTCACCAACATCTTCATCACCTTCCCCCATCTATCTACAGCGGCCCACTCTCCCGCAACCCGCTGTACCCTCTACTTGAACATGGTGCTTTATGCTTCATATTATTATCCAATGATGTGTTGCCATCCAATGATGTCTGAGTAGATTTTTGTTATCCTGTCGGTAATTGGTGAATTGCTATGATTGGTTTAATTTGCTTGTGGTTACGTTGCTGTCCTTTGGTGCCCATCATATGAGAGCGCGCGTGGATCACATCATAGGGTTAGTTGTATGTTGTTAGGACTATGTATTGGAGGGCAAAAGTGACAGAAGCTTCAACCTAGTATAGAAATTGATGCATACGGGATTGAAGGGGGACCAATATATTTTAATGCTATGGTTGGGTTTTACCTTAATGAACGTTAGTAGTTGCGGATGCTTGCTAATAGTTACAATCATAAGCGCATAGATCTCCAAGTCAGGGATGACATGCTAGCAGTGGCCTCTCCCACATAAAACTTGCTATCGGTCTTGTCGTGGTTTTGTCACGGAAGATGTCCTCGTGAAAGGACTTAGTCGTGGAGCCACCGCTATGGGTTGGCTAAAAGGGGTTAAAATGTACAAAGTACACAAGAGTTTATACTGGTTCGGCCCCTTGCGATGAAGGTAAAAGCCTACATCTAGTTGTGATGGAATTGCTTGGGTTTCGATAACCAGGGAGCGAATCCGCTTTGCCTGGTTCTCGAGTTATTGTTTTTTGTCCCTAAACCACCATCGGGTCGTCCCTTTATATACATAGGTCGACGCCCGCCGATCTACAGATTCCCGAGGCCGGCTCATAAAATGTGTTCAGCTCGGTCTCTACTCTTTCTATCTTACAACACAAGTTTACATATCAATGTCGGTTTATGTCTACATGCCTTAACCCGCCTTTGACCCTTGGGCCTTCATAAAGCGCCACCATCTTTGTCTTTATGGGCTTCAAATATAATAATCATTATGAGGATAACCCAGCCTCTCCTGGCCGGTTTATATCCAGTAGTAATATCCCCAACATTAGGCCCCAGATTGATTTGAACTTGTTCATGTCAATCTTCAACACTTAGAAAAATTCCTCCTTTTGCACCTTCGCATAGATCTTGTAAACCGCCATGACATCATCCTCCAGATTTGTAATAAACCGTCGTGATGTCACCTGTTCATTAAAGCCGAAGATACCCTTTATTAGTGAGCATCGAACAGTCGAGGCGACAACCTTGTTATATATCCATTTTTTGGGCTCCTCGATTCCCGTGCCCTCGTTTATCTCTTTGCCTTATAAATAGGGCCGAGGATCCCTTTCTTTTTCCTCCTGCTGCCTCTTCATCTCTTCTTCCACCTCGTGATGCCTCTGCACCCGAGCGCCGCCGTCGTCGTCAAGCTTCGCCTCTGCCTCACCATCGGCCGCTGCATCAACCTGATCGCACCAGAAAAACGCGGCGCACCTCCGCTGCTTCAACAACTTCGGTAAGTCTTTCCCTCTTTCCTCTGTAGATCCACTTAGGGTTCACACGGGTTCATGCTGTTCTTCTATTCTCCTGTTCTTCGTCAGTTCATACACAGCAGACCTCAACTTTGATGCGTTACGTGCAGTAGCTATAGCAGTCTTTTATCTTGGCTATCAAACCATCCCTTTTATGTATAAAACCGATCTAGACTTTTACGAACTGCTCCAGAACCAACTTTTTAGGTCTAAATCATTTTCTTTTCCTGACCTGTGGTAGATCCAAAATGCCATTGTGAACTTGTGAAACCTGTTTTTCCTCACTTAGTCATTTTTTGCCTCACATCTGTACCTTCCTCATCTGCGTAGGCAGTTTATCTTTTTAGAAAATAATCCGTCATATGCCATTAGTCCCCTTGTAAACCGCCCGTCGCTTTACCATTTATAACATCATCAGCCTCTGGTTTAATAATTTTGCATGCTTGAATTCCTTTTTCTTAACCTGTTGTGCTTTATGCTTTGTCAATCATGAATCATAAACCGACATTAATCTTTTCCTGCTCTTCACTTGCAATGGACAAACAATTTTATGCCTGTAACTGGGTCCCTTCCCGGGTTACTGAGGAGCAACTGGATGGATGCATCAGAATTGGCACTTTACCGAAGCGGAGTGAAATCCAGTGGCGAGTTCCCGGTCCAGAAAACCCTCCTACCCCTACAGATGGCGAAGTAGTAGTGTTTGTTGATCACATGAGCCGTGGCTTTAAACCGTCCAGGTCCAAATTTTTCCGAGATGCGCTTGCCAATTTCCAGATCCATCCTCAAGACATTGGACCAAACTCTGTGTCAAATGTTTGCGACTTTCAAGTATTTTGTGAAGCATACCTGCAAGAGGAGCCAACTATTGAGCTATTCCGTGACTTCTTCTATTTGAACCGCCATACTGAGTTTGTAGACGGGCCCAACACCGAACTGGGCGGCATTTCAATTCAGAAGAGAAAAGATGTTAGTTTCCCTCATGCCAAACTCCATAGCCATCCTAAAGACTGGAACCAGACTTGGTTTTATTGTAAAGATACCTCCCCTGATGATGAGAATCCTCTATCGGGTTACCGTCCTCACCGGCTTACCAACACACATCCATTTCCGCAATGGTTAACTACCAAAGAGAGGGCTACATATGCTCCACAGCTCTCCAAGCTCAGAGCCTTTATGGCCAATGGTCTAACAGGAGTTGATTTTGTTTGCTGCTGGATTTCATGGAGTATATTGCCTTTAAGCCGTCGCCCCGGTTTAATGTGCGAGTATACTGGTGACTCAAAGGACTCTCAATGTCATGTTGATATTTAGCTGGCAGATGCTGAAGTTACTGAAGCTGTGAAGAAGATACTGAATGAATCGGAGGTTGTCTGTAGAAGGACCGGGTTAAGTCCCTACTACAATTTGAATAAACCGCCAACTGTAAGCATTGCCTCACTCCTGCTTGTACTTAACCTGTGTAATCTCCTATAACTTTTGTCAATTCTTTTATCATGGCAATGAACCATTTTGGAAGAAGAAACCTCAAGAAAAAACGTCGAAAACCCCTCGACTTAAGACGAAGGCGGTCAAGAGGCCTGCCAAGAAGAAGGCGGTTGAATCCACCGGGCTGAACCTCGACGAAGACGTCGATAATCCGAATTCAGAGGTAGAACTTGACTCTCTTGGTTCGCTTTTCATACACCTCATTAACAATGATTATTATCAGGATGACGTTGAAGGCACTACTAGAAAAAGGGCTATAGATGGGATTGACACTAATGGCGCACCAGACAAGCGGTGCGCCATTAGTATATACTAATGGCGCACCACCTTCTGATACGCCATTAGAGTTGAAACTACTAATAGCGCACCTGGCCCAGGGTGCGCCATTAGTATCAAAAAAAAATTTAACTAGTGCGCCTGTCCAAACATACTAATGGCGCATCCAGACACAGTGCGCCATTACTAGTTGTAACTAATAATGACGCACCTGCAGGAAAGTGCGCCACTAATGTTGTTTTTTTAATTATATTTTTATTCCCTTTTTTGCAAAACTACTAATGGCGCACTGTTCCACCGTGCGCCATTACTAGTTTAAACTAGTAATGGCGCACTGTGGGACAGTGCACCATTAGTATGTTTTTTCTTTGCAAAACTACTAATGGCGCACCACTAGAAGGTGCGCCATTAGTAACCTGGATTACTAATGGCGCATTTAGAGTTGGTGCGCCATTAGTAAGTGGGCAGCAACAAGATATTTTGGACAGCCTCTCCTACCCACACTCACTTTCTCCCCACTTCATTCTCTCCACCTCCTCCTTGTCTCGGGTGCCTCCTCTTTTTCACCTCATTTCCACCATAGATTCATTCAATTTAAGTGGTTAAATTACCTTGTTTTGATAGGTAAGTAAGGGGGGAAGCTATATTTATGTTGTTCTCCCTACAACAATGTGCACATGCACTTTTTATGGCCTAGCTAGATCTATGTATGTTCATGGTGTTGCATATGTTTGTGGTGTTGCATATGTGTTTGTGTTTGGAGATGTACCGGTATTTGAAATGCGATAGTTGCCAATATTTTGCCGGAATGTTGATTCATTTCCGTTTCGGCGAGAATTTTGGCATTAAGCATTCTTTTGGTCCTATTTTTAGGGAGAGTCATGCCAAATTTTTCCTTGGTTCTAAAATATCATTTTGCTCTACCCCGCAGGCGACCATGGTCCGCATGATGACCGAAGGCATCGTGAATAGGTTTCTGAGGTCCGCGAAGGCCGAGATGCTTCAAAAGAACGAGACGGAGATAAGATGTCCGTGTCGAAGATGCAAGCTGAAGAGCCTTATTGCGGACCCGGAATCCGGGCAGGTGCGGGACCACCTGCTCTTGCGTGGTTTCATGGATGGCTATCGGTGGCAAGGTGATGAAGATGACTACGAAGTCGTCCATGGGGGCCGAGCAAGAAATGAGGAAGGGCAACAAGACAACCACCGTGGCTCGGGCGGGCGAGAAGACGAAGAATCCCCAGGAGATGATCACGACGGTGATGCTGTACACAGTCATCATGTAGAAGATGCAGGACATGATGATGAGGAAGATGTCGGAGCAGACGACGGGCATGATCATGAAGATGATGATGCCGGCGGAGCAGACGACGCTGGACCATCGATGGACTGGGTGCAGGACCCTCATATTCAAGAGCTGCTTCTCAAGCAGACGGATAACGCAAGAGCTGCCGCCCGAGAGAAAGCCAAGATGGATCAACTTGAGTTAGACGTGGTTATTCCATTGTATGAAGGATGCAGGCCCGAGGATACCCGCCTGAAAGTAACGCTCATGGCTCTGGAGATGAAGGTAAAACACAAAATGACCGACGCATGCTTCGACGAGAACATGTCATTCTGGCACGAACGTCTTCCCAAGGAGAACAAGTGCCCGACCAGTTTGGAGGAGGCGAAGAAAATTGTGTGTCCTCTGGATTTACCGCACGTGAAATACCATGTGTGCATGAACAATTGCATCATTTATCGGGACGAGCACGCGGAGTCTACCATATGTCCGGTGTGCGGCGTCACTCCATACAAGAAGAGGAAGAAAGCTCCTCGAAAAGTGGTGTGGTACTTTCCGATCACTCCTCGTCTGCAGTGGTATTTCGCGGACCCTAAGGTAGCAAAGCTCCTGCGTTGGCACGCGGATAGGGAGGAGAAGAAGCGAGAAGATGACGCAAATGATCCGGAGATAGATAAAAAAGACAAGATGTTGAGTCACCCTAAGGATGCGACCCAGTGGCAAGCGTTGAATTTCGAAGACCTAGAATTTGGGAACAATCCAAGGAACATCGTGCTGGGCGCGAGCACCGATGGAGTCAATCCATTTGGCAGCCAGAGAAGCACACATAGCACCTGGAATGTGTTTGTGTGGATGTACAACCTTCCCCCCTGGTTGTGCATGAAGAGGAAGTACATTCACATGAGTATGCTGATTGAAGGACCGAAACAACCAGGGAACGACATCAATCTGTATCTGGGGCTGCTGAAAGAGGAGCTTGACACGCTGTGGAAAACGCCAGCCAATACGTGGGATGCCGCAGAGAAAGAATATTTCCCTATGAGAGCCGCGCTGCTCACGACGATGCACGACTATCTCGGTTACAGATATGTCGCGGGGCAGGTGGTCCACGGATTTTCTGGATGCGTCAGGTGCATGGATGACACAATGTATCGCCAGCTAGATAGAGATCCTGGGTCTTCGAAAACTGTGTTCATGGGACATCGAAGGTGGCTTCGCGACGATGACCCGTGGAGAAAACGCAAGGATCTATTCGATGGTGAAACCGAACCCCGAGGACGCCCGCGTACGAGGAGAGGCAAGGAAATAGACGAGCTATTGAAAACTTGGAAAGACTGCCCACTGCCGGGAAAGAAGCAAAAGGCGCCAGAGCCAGGAAAGAAGCGAAAGGCGCCAGAGCCGCTGCTGAAGGTATGGAAAACGAGGTCTGTTTTCTGGGACTTGCCGTACTGGAAGATCCACTGTGTGCCTCACAGCCTTGATGTCATGCATATCACGAAGAACGTGTGCGAGAGTCTGCTTGGTACCCTGCTCAACATGCCAGAGAGGACCAAAGATGGGCCGAAAGCAAGGGCAGACTTGAAATCAATGGGCATCAAGCAGGAGCTTCATGCTATATATGATGATGATGATGAGGCGAAGCAGGACATGGAAAGTCGTCGCAAAGGCAAAAAGGCCAAGAAGACCGGAAATGACTACCCTCCCGCGTGCTTCACTCTAAGTCAGGAGGAGATCGAGCAGTTTTTCACCTCCCTCGTAGGAGTAAAACTTCCTTACGGTTACGCGGGGAAGATAAGCAGATACCTAGACCCAGCGAAGCAAAAGTTCAGCGGGATGAAGTTTGTAGCCATGCTCAAACTGATGTCTTTTTTGTCTAGTTTGTGAAGAGGGGGGCGTTGTTCACCGTAAATGATTTGTTTACTAGGTTCATTTTTGTGAATGTAACTATCTACTCCGTCTGTTCCATGACATGTCAGTTTTGTTCTAACTTCTGAGCCAAACCTTGTGAACTCTGACCAAAGTTTAGCAAGAAAATACCATACCAAATTAACGTCAGCTGATAAATCTTCAACCGTGTTTCCCTAGTGTATGTACTCCCTACACAAGTCTCTAAAACGTCCTATATTAGTTTACCGAGGGAGTATTTATTTAGGTATTTTAGATGTTCATATCTTTTCAATACATCAAATCAACTGTAGCATCTAGACTGGGGATTTCCTGCAGCCTGAGCAAGAGCAGAGCACCGTCTGGCAGAGCCTTCGTACTGTTGCTGATCACTTCCCTTGATTGTTTCAGCTCAGTCTTGCCTGCAATGAACCAATTCTCCTTTTATCCATTTGATTGGCTCCTATTATAATTGCAGAGGATAAGAAGAACTTGCTCTGTTCTTGCTTGTACACCAATCTCTGCTTCAACTGCTGCATTTACTTTCATGTAACAGTCTTGTACCCAATGCTTCAGTGGCAGTGCATCCTAAGCAATGGAGGCCTTTTTTCACATGCCAATGTATTTTCCATGTTGTGATGGAGGCCTTTTTTGCCTTGTCCACCCGAGAGGCCCTTGAGTTTGCAGGAATGTCGATTAACTTCCGTTCCGGCAAATTCGGGTACTCCATATGTCCTATTTTCAGCAAAGGTCATGCTGAAATTTTCCGTGAATTTTAGCATGATTTTGCTAAAAATAGGACATATGGGGTACTTGTGACTAATGCATGGGCCGGGGTATCTTAGTAGTTAATTAAGTAGGATCAAGTGCCCCGGCGTACTTGTGACTAATGCATGGCTTTTAGGGTGCCTCGGTGTCGATAAAAACCGAAATGATGAAAGCTTAGGCTTTTAGGGTGCCTCGGCGTCGAAAAACCCTCAATGATAAAAGCTTAGCTTTTAGGATGCCTCGGTGTCGACAAACCCTAAATGATGAGACCATGATCTTGTTCCTTGACAATAACCAACTTTTTGACCAAACTTTGTTCCTATTTATAGAGAAACATGGCCAACAACGATGAGGCCGGGGGTTCGGGCGGCAAGAAATTCTGGGAGCTATCCCAGGAGATGGAGGAACAACCTCACTTATATGAGGACGCCGCCTTCCCCACCGATCCTGAGACCACTGATGGTACCGCCGAGGATGACCCCACTGATGCCACCACTGATGGTGCCGCCGAGGATGCCACCACTGATGATGGCGGTGCACGCACAGATGGCAGCCAACCGAAGAGGCAACGGAAGGAACGGCGCCCGACCGTGCTCCGCACCCTCAAGGAGGAAGTTACTGAAGTGGACTCCGGCGGGAATCCAACGGCGCCCGAACGAATAGTCAAGGGGTACTCGCTTCAGCTCGGGTGCATTCTCCGGAGCACTGTCTCGATCAACACCGAGAACCTGAGGCGTCCTGACCGAGGGAATTTGCGCAACCTCCTCTTCACGAAGCTGCACGAACGATACAAGTTCCCC
Organism: Triticum urartu; assembly: GCF_003073215.2. NCBI lineage: Eukaryota > Viridiplantae > Streptophyta > Magnoliopsida > Poales > Poaceae > Triticum > Triticum urartu. The sequence continues at coordinate 322,229,383 of NC_053022.1, forward strand.
GCTGAATTTGAAAACACAAGCCTCAAAGGGAATAAAGTGAACAATGTTGCCCTCACGAAGATGAGCAAGGCCCTGTCTACTTGGAAAAGCAATGTGAAGAGAATGATTGAGAAAGGTGAGAGTTATGAGAAGATCAAGGAGAAAAATCCTTCGATCATCGAAGATGACTACAACGACTTCAAGATCAATTGCTCGAGCACCGCAAACTCCGAATCAAGTAAGTGGGGGAAAGAAATGCGGGAGCTGAACTTAGGGGAACACACACTCGGTCCCGGCGGTTACAGAGTGGCGGAGCCTATATGGGACAAGGAGGAGGCGGACCATGCCGAGCAAGGCCTACCGCCCCTCTTCGATAAATACGGTGACAAGCAGACCAGGAACTTTGTCAGGGCCCGGTACAAGAAGGACCCGAAAACAAAGGAGCTTACCACGGATCCGAAGACCAGGGAGCTTGAGCTTGTTCTGGTAAGGAATACACCCCCGCGTAATTAGCTCCATATGGTTGCATTCTAATTAATGAAGCCAAATTTCTAAATGGTTCACATTCCTTCCACAGGCGACTGAAAGCAGTAGCGCGGGGTTGACTAAGAGCAACCCTTGGGACACCACTCTAAATAGGGCGTTGAATGTAATGAAGAACAAGGATAAGCTCAGTAAGCCGACGTCAGCTGGTCGTGTGGCCGGCAAAGGCTTGTCGACAAAATGGTCGTCATACTATAACACTGGTGGGCGAAAGGAGAAAAAGACCAGCTCGGAAAGCCAGGCGCGCGAGGTTCAAGAACTCAGGGCACAGGTGGCGCGGATTCCGGAGATTGTCCAAGAGCAAGTGCAACAACAACTCGGAGCGACGATCACCGCCATTGTGCCTACCTTGATCCAGGGGATTAGTGCGTGGATTGCGGGCGGCCAACAGGGGCCGCCCCCGATTCCTAGCTTCACGGCCAGCAACTCGCAAAACGCGATGGCAGGGCCATTGGTGTCTCCTGCGGAGGCGGCATTGGTGTCTCCGACGCCGGCACGGGAGCTTAATGCACCCGGGTGTACGTCGGCCGGCACCTCTGCGGCAAGCGGCCCCTCCGTCAACTGCACGCCCGCCGTTGGCGGTGCCTCGACATTAGCCGAGCTCAACGCCATCATCACGGTAACTAATTAAGCCTCTCTCGGTCGAGGACTTCATCTCCTTGCCTTTGACTGGGCATCCCTGACGCCCTACATGTTTTTGCAGGGCGCCGCCGACGTTCCGTGCACTCTCCTACACTTCGTGAACAACAAGTTGGTCGATGTCGCCAAGGGCAAAATCGTTCAACTGGGCAACCCCTTGTACTACGGTACCCAGATGCCACCCAACCTGTTTAGGGTTCAACTGGTTCGGGTGCTGCCAGGCTGCGACGAGTTGTTACCTCCGATTCGACCCGTCGGGGCCGACGATGATGACGTGATGACCCTCAACGCCTGCCTGAGCTGGCCCCTGCTTTGGCCGAAGAGCCAGATTCGTTTGGGGGCGGGGGACACCACCCCAAAGACAACACCGCCAGTCGTGCCGGCGCCAAGTCGGCCCCATGGCAAGACCGCAGCAACGGTGCCGGACATCCCTATGCCACTGGATCCAAACATGCATATGGCACAGGATCAGAACGATGACGACGATACATTTGCCAACGTCGATCAGTACTTTGCCGATCATGGGTATGGTGGCGACTTCATGGGGCCTCCTTCTCAAGAACCCAACCCAACAAAAGACATGCGCGATCTAGCTGGTACCGTGGAGAAGCCAAGTTGCAACAGGCGTCGTCTGCCGTTCAGCTCTCAGGAGACGCCTCCAGCTGCCGACTTCACCGAGCCTCACATAGGCGAGGTACGAAATATTATCAGCCCCAACACACTCAAGAAGGCGGTCTGTGAGCAGAACTCGGTCCCATTACAGGAGAAGAAGAAGGCATGCAAAAGAAAGACTAACAAGGGTGCAGGCCAGCCGGCACCGAGTACGATCTGTGCTCAGGACGGGCCACCTTCACCTGAGGATATTGTAGGATCGAAAGTATGTCTAGAGGGGGGTGATTAGACTATTTGACCAAATAAAAACTTAACCTTTTCCCAATTTTAGTTATTGGCAGATTTCAGCTAATTTAGGACAAGTCAAGCAATCATCACATAATTCAAGCAAGCATGCAAAGAGTATATAGGCAGCGGAAAGTAAAGCATGCAACTTGCGAGAATATAAAGGGAAGGGTTTGGAGAATTCAAACGCTATTGGAGACACGGATGTTTTTCCCGTGGTTCGGATAGGTGGTGCTATCCTACATCCACGTTGATGGAGAGTTCAACCCACGAAGGGTAACGGTTGCGCGAGTCCACACAGGGCTCCACCCAAGGGTAACGGTTGCACGAGTCCACACAGGGCTCCACCCACGAAGGGTCCACGAAGAAGCAACCACCCACAAAGGGTCCACGAAGAAGCAACCTTGTCTATCCCACCATGGCCATCGCCCACACAGGACTTGCCTCACTAGCGGTAGATCTTCACGAAGTAGGCGATCTCCTTTCCCATACAAACTCCTTGGTTCAACTCCACAATCTTGTCGGAGGCTCCCAAGTGACACCTAGCCAATCTAGGAGACACCACTCTCCAAGAAGTAACAAATGGTGTGTAGGTAATGAACTCCTTGCTCTTGTGCTTCAAATGATAGTCTCCCCAACACTCAACTCTCTCTCATAGGATTTGGATTTGGTGGAAAGAGGGTTTGAGTGGAAAGCAACTTGGGAAGGCTACAGATCAAGATTCATATGGTAGGAATGGAATGTCTTGGTCTCAACACATGAGTAGGTGGTTCTCTCTCAGAACATAAGAGTTGGAATGGTGTGTGTGTTCTGATGGCTCTCTCTCCGAATGAGAAGAAGGTGGAGGGGTATATATAGCCTCCACACAAAATCCAACCGTTACACAGTTTTCCAATCTCGGTGGGACCGAATCAATAAGCTCGGTCGGACCGAAAATGTAAACCTAGCGACCGTTAGTGATTTTCGGTGGGACTGACATGCAACTCGGTAGGACCGATATGGTTAGGGTTTGGGCATAACGTAATCTTGGTGAGACCGATTACACAAACTCGGTGAGACCGAATTTGGTAATTGGCTAACCAGAGAGTTGGTCAGGCAAACACGGTGGGACCGATTTGCTCTTTCGGTGAGACTGAGTGGAACTCGGTGAGACCGAAAAGTTACAAAGGGGAAACACTGAGTTTACATTGCAATCTCGGTGGGACCGATTCGCTCTTTCGGTAAGACCGAAAAGTTACGAAAGGGAAACAGAGAGTTTGCAACCCCATCTCGGTGAGACCGAGTGTAACACCCCGGATGTAACTTTCCCTATTTGTATCCAACTCTTGCCCTTTCCGGTGTTAAGTTATATTTATTTCTCGGGTTCGGGTCCTTGTCTCCGTGTGGGTTTTTGTTTTCCGTGCATCTCTTATCATGTCATCTCGTGCATTGCTTTTGCATACATGTTCATCTCATGCATTCGAGCATTTTCCCCGTTGTCCGTTTTGCATTCCGATGCTTCGTTCTCCTCCGGTGGCCATTTCTAGCTTTCTTTCGTGTGTGGGGATTAAACATTTCCGGATTGGACCGAGACTTGTCATGCGGCCTTGGTTTACTACCGGTAGACCGCCTGTCAAGTTTCGGGTCATTTGGACTTCGTTTGATACTCCAACGGTTAACCGAGGGACCGAAAAGGCCTCGTGTGTGTTGCAGCCCAACACCCCCCAAATTTGGCCCAAAACCCACTAAACTCTTCTCCATGTCCTAGAGCGTTCGATCACGATCGCGTGGGCAGAAACCGCACCTCATTTGGACTCTCCTAGCTCCCTCTATGCCTATATATACACCCCCCATTTCAGATCTCGTCTTCCTCCCCGTCCTCCTCGTTTTAAAAAAAAACAGCTCCACCGCGCCGACGGACGTGTCCGCCCCGGCCGGACAACGTCCGCCGCCGCCGCCTCCCGTCCAGTCCGCGCGCGCCACGTGGGCCGCGCCCACATCGCCGCCGCCGGGCCCGCCTGGCCCGCGCGCCGGCCCCCTTCCTCCTCCTCCCGGGCCAGAGGTGGCCGCCGCCACCGACCGCTGCCGCCCGAGGCCACCGGCCTCCGCCGCCGCCCGTGGCTCCGGTGGCCGGAGCCACCCCCGCCGCCTCTTCGCCGCGCCGCCGCGCCGCCGCCGCCGCCCCCGCCGGCGCCGCCGACCGCTGCCGCTGCCCCGGCCGGCGAGCCCCTCCTCTCCTCCGGCGTCTTTCTCCGGCGAGCGCGAACTCCGGCGCCGAGCTGCTACAGTGCCGCCGTGAACAGTGCCCGAAACCCTAGATCTGAGATCTAAAACTGAGGGTTGACTTTTTCCTCTCCCCCCCTTAATTTTTGTGCAATCTTTGACTACCCGTAACTTTGCATCCGTAGCTCCGTTTTGGGCATATAATATATCAAAATCTTCGCCTCGACATGTACATCATTTCATTCCATTGCATCATTTGCATTTGATCTCATCTTGATGCCCTAAATGCTGTTAGAAGGAGGCTTCGTGAGTTAAATTGCAGATCCGTTAGTTCATCATGCACTTTTGTCATTTTTGCCATGTTTAATCCGTGCATGATATGCCTGTGCCCCTTTGGGATGGATTGTTAAGCATTTTGTCTTCTTTCCAGAGGTGCCACCCATGCATTTTTAGGATGTGTGTGTTGTCTTGTGCAAGCTTGCGAAGAGAGGTACCTGAGATTGCTGATTTCAGGGACTTAGTGATTTTCACTAAGTCTGGGATATTTTAGTTCGTGATGCTATATGTCCAGCTTGTTTCCTAGTGATCCGTGCCTCTTTTGAGGATGACAGTAAGGGAGTTTTGATATTTATGTTATGCTCTATCCATCCATGTCTTTGTTTGCATATGTGGAGTGCTCTAGGTTGACTCAATCGAGCTCAACTTTTGCTTCGTTGTTAATCTGGGCAGATCGTCAACTTGTTTGCGATTTTGCCGATGCTACCGTTAGTGTTCCATGCATGCTATGCCTTTGTTCTTGCCATGTGTAGCTAGAATATTGTGTTTTCTTTCTGGATATATGCTTACCTTGCCATGACTTGCACCGTAGTGAGTGCATCGAGCTCATTTACATGCCTTCGTGAGCTATAATTTCAGCATGTCTCAGTTTTCACTAAGTCTGAAAACTGATTGTGTTCGAGCTATGTTCGTGAGCTCGGTAGAGTATTTTGTGAACCCTTTTGACCCCAGGTCACTTTGGGTCTTTTGTTAAGCTTGTTGAGTACCTCCATGCCATGTTCTTACTTGTCATGTTCAGGTTATCTATCATGTTGTTTTGCTGCTCCGAAGAGGGCTTCATGATCTGAAATTTCAGGCTAGTGTTAATTTCACTAAGTCTGGAATCTGTTTTGCATATTCATTTTTGCCATGCTTGTTTGAACCTCTTAATGGATGAATTTTCCTATGGCTCAGTGCTAGTGTTTTATTAACCATCTTGTGTACATCACTGCCATGTATTTTGTTTTCATGTTTGGTGGCTGTAGCATGTTCATTTCGTTGCATTCAGATGCCTACTTGCTGTAAATCGCAGACCGGTGCCATATCTTAAAACGCTTGCCATTTCCAAACCATAACTCCGATTCCAATGATCTTTATATCGTTTTCAAGCGATTTCATCCCCTCTATCCAGTGGCACACTTGGTTTTCCAAGTTGAGGCCGGGTTCATGCATTTCCTGTCATATCTTGCATTTTGCATCCCGCATCGCATCCCGCATAGCATATCATCATTTCCTCATATTGCTTGGTCTTGCACGTGGTTGATTGTATCCTTGTTGCTTGTTTGTATTGTTGGGTAGAGCCGGGAGACGAGTTCGCTACCGAGGAGCCCATTGAGTTTGCTTGTGAGGATCCAGTCAACTCTGACAACTGTGCAGGCAAGATGATCATACCCTCGAAATCACTACTATCTTTGCTATGCTAGTTTGCTCGCTCTTTTGCTTTGCCACTGCTACGATGCCTACCACTTGCTTGTCAGCCTCCCAATTGCATGATTGAACCTCTAACCTACCATTGTCCTAGCAAACCGTTGATTGGCTATGTTACCGCTTTGCTCAGCCCCTCTTATAGCGTTGCTAGTTGCAGGTGAAGATTGGAGCCGTTCCTATTGGAACATCTTTTATTTTGCTTGTTGGGATATCACTATATTGCTATGATATCTTAATGCATCTATATACTTGGTAAAGGGTGGAAGGCTCGGCCTCTCGCCTAGTGTTTTGTTCCACTCTTGCCGCCCTAGTTTCCGTCATATCGGTGTTATGTTCCCGGATTTTGCGTTCCTTACGCGGTTGGGTTATAATGGGAACCCCTTGATATTTCGCCTTGATTAAAGCTTTTCCAGCAATGCCCAACCTTGGTTTTACCATTTGCCACCTAGCCTTTTCTTTCCCTTGGGTTCTGCAGACTCAAGGGTCATCTTATTTTAACCCCCCCCGGGCCAGTGCTCCTCTGAGTGTTGGTCCACCTGTCAGCTACCGGTGGCCACCAGGGGCAACTCTGGGCTGGCCTACCCGTACCTAGGACAATCTGAGTGTGCCCTGAGAAAGAGATATGTGCAGCTCCTATCGGGATTTGTCGGCACATTCGGGCGGTGTTGCTGGTCTTGTTTTAACCTGTCGAAGTGTCTTGAGTTACCGAGATACCGAGTCTGATCGGAACGTCTTGGGAGGAGGTCTTTTCCTTCGTTGACCGTGAGAGCTTGTCATGGGCTAAGTTGGGACTCCCCTGCAGGGATTGAACTTTCGAAAGCCGTGCCCGCGGTTATGGGCAGATGGGAATTTGTTAATGTCCGGTTGTAGATAACTTAAACCTTAATTAATTATAACGAATCAACTGCGTGTGTTGCCGTGATGGCCTCTTCTCGGCGGAGTCCGGGAAGTGGACACGGTGTTGGAGTTATGCTTGCGCAGGTTGTTCCTCTAGTTTCTCGCTCGCGCCTTGCCTCCTCTTCTCGCTCTCTTTTGCGGATAAGTTAGCCACCACATATGCTAGTCGCTTGCTGCAGCTCCACATACTTGCCTTATCCTGTCCTATAAGCTTAAATAGTCTTGATAGCATGGGTGTGAGATTGCTGAGTCCCCGTGGCTCACAGATACTATAATTCCAGATGCAGGTCCAGGTGATTCTGCTCCAGGTGACGAGTACGAGCTCAAGTGAGAGTTCGACGAGGACTCTCAGCGTTATTATGTTTCCTTTCCCGACGATCAGTAGTGGTGCCTAGTTGGGGTTATCGATTCAGGGCCTTGTCGCATGTTGGGGGTCTTTTCTATTTTGGCGCCGTAGTCGGGCCATGAGTGATTTGTATGATGAATGTTATTTATGTACTCTGATGTGACGTGGCGAGTGTAAGCCAACTATGTTATCTCCCCCTTTTATTATGTATTACATGGGATGTTGTAATGATTGCCTGACTTGCGACATTGCTTTCAATGCGGTTATGTCTCTAAGTCGTGCCTCGACACGTGGGAGCTATAGCCGCATCGAGGGCATTACAAGTTGGTATCAGAGCCTTCCCCGACCTTAGGAGCCCCATTGCTTGATCGCTTTTAGCAGCCGAGTTGTGTCTAGAAAAATGTTTTGAGTCCTTAGGAATTGTATATCGGAGAGCTTAGGAATTCTTTTTACTTCCCAGTCTCCTCATCGCTCTGGTAAGGCATCCTGACGTAGAGTTTTGACTCTTCTCTTCTCAAATTTCACTAAAAAAAATTTTAGGATCACGCGAGTATCTTGGTTTTGTTCCGATGGTTTTGTGACGAGAACATTGTTCTTGGTGCCTCCTGTCTTTAGGGGTTGTCGCAGTGTCCCGGGGAGTTGAGCTCCGAGGTGTTGTCGTCACAATTTTATCGTTGCAATTCTGGTATACTTGAGATTTGTGCGCGACATCGAAAAACTCTTTTATGCAGTTCGTTGGTGAGATAACCTCGACGCCACCCAGTACTGGGGCGGGAGTTCGGGAGTATCGCCATAACTTGTATAACGGATGCTTTTCGAAGGTTGAGATAGATGGTTTCCGAAGGTTTCTTGGTTATGTGTTGAAGGATGGATACAGCTGGATGTAGGATTTGCTAGCTTGGGTGAGATATTATGCTTCCCCTGTATCCCCAACACCTGATTGCATAACCGGGAAAATTTCGGAAATTTCATAGGTGGGAATTCAAGTAGCCTTAGGATATCTTTCTGACAGATGTATGATATGAAATTGGGGTTCGACGTCTAGTGGTTCGCCTATTCACGGTCGATTTTACAGTGGTCTCGTTGTGTCTTAAAGAGTCCTTGGCTATGCTGACTCGGGGACGCTTCGTATGTCATGTGCACTGCCTTGTACATGATGGTGCTGTACGATCGAGCCCGTGTAGGTCCCACCACGAAAACTTCGGACGAAATTTCTATCATGTATTTGTTCCGGCTTATTCCGCAAGCCAACCCTTGGTTTTATTTCGAGTTGTGGCATTCGTTTTGCTTCGACGTCATATGTTGATTCCATTCCTCGTTGTTGTACCCCTTCTACCTGATTCTTCGTGGCTTCGCAGTTTAGGAATATGTGACCACTTCAAGAGAAATGCATTCGTTCATTTTGTTCGGATGTGAAGATTATATGTTGCAATTTTTTCATTCCGTTGGATTCAGCTTCAATATTTATCTGTCATGTGCTAATGGTGGTCAACATCTTCAGGATGGCTCCTCCAACGCGCACGACTCCGAATCCTGATCCACCTCCACCTCCACCTCCTCCAGAGGCATGGCAAGCTGTGATGGCCGCAACTAATGCAAATACTCAGCTGATCATGCAAATTCTCCAAGAGCGCAATCAAGGCAGTCAAGGGAATCAAGGCAGCAATCAGAGTCACTTTGCTACACTCAACCAGTTCCTTGCTAACGGGCCAAAGACTTTCAGCAATTGTGGTGAGGCAACCGATGCTGACGATTGGCTTGTGGATCTGTGTAAGCATTTCGAGTGCAGCAACGTCAGGCCTGAGGACTTTGTCAAGTTCGCTTCCTTCCAACTCAAAGATCAGGCTGCAGAGTGGTTCCAGCAGTACAAGGATTCCAGAGGTGGACGTTTGATCACTTGGGATGATTTCCGTCAAGATTTCCGCGCTCATCACATTCCGCAGAGCGTGGTTGAAAGCAAGCGTGAGGAATTCCGCAATCTGAAGCAAGGCTCTTTGTCTGTCTATGACTACAATAAATTGTTCCAGAAACTTGCCCGCTTTGCCAAGCAGGACGTGCCTGATGAGAAGAGCATGATATATCAGTTCAGGGGTGGTCTTCGTGAGGAAATTCAGCTCGCTCTTGTTCTCTTTGAGCCCTTGAGATACGATGAGTTCTACAACATGGCACTGAAGCAAGAGGCTGCTCAGTTGAGGTGTGATGCTTCCAGGAAGCGAGTCAGAGATGTTATTCCGTCTTCCTCTACTCAAGTGGCTAAGCAGCAGAAGTTTTGGCTTCCTCCTCCTCCGTTCCGTCAGCCGTATCAGCAGAAGAGCAAAGGTGGCAGTGGTTCTTCCCACCCACCCAACCCAGGCTTTCAGAACAAGACTTCGTCTCAAGCTCCAAGATCGAGTGCTCCGTATCACCGTCCGCTTTCAGAGGTCACGTGCAACAAGTGCCAACAGAAGGGTCACTATGCCAACAAGTGTTTCAACCAGAGGCGTCTTCCTCCTCCTCCTCCTGTGAGATCGGCAAGTACAGCTGTGGTCAAGCATAACCCTAAGCACGCCAAGGTCAATTTGATGAATGCAGCTCAGGCAGAGGACTCGTCAGATGTGATCATGGGTAACCTTCCTGTTAATGATATTCCTGCAAAAGTTCTTTTTGACACTGGTGCATCGCATTGCTTCATCTCGAGACCGTTTACAAATAGGCATGAATTGGTTTCACAAGTTTTGCCTAGTCCTTTAGTAGTTGTCTCTCCCGGCAAGCGCATGCAGGCTAACTCCATCGTTCCAGATGTTTCTATCACGATGGGCGAGTTCAAGTTTCTTGCTTCTCCTACAGTTCTCGGTGACTCGGATATTGATCTTATTCTCGGGATGGACTGGCTCTCTAAGCATAAAGCTCAGCTTGATTGTGCAGCCAGGCAGATTCAACTGACTCTTTCGTCTGAGGATGTCATTGTCTTTGCCGCTCGGGATAATACCATCCGGTTGTTTTCTCTCAATGAGAAGGGTGAATTGGATGCTATTTCGCAGATTCCGGTTGTTTGTGAGTATCAAGACGTTTTTCCAGAAGAACTCCCAGGGATGCCTCCAAACCGGCCGGTTGAATTTGTTATTGAACTTGAGCCCGGTACGGAACCTGTGTGCAAACGTCCCTACAAGCTCGGCCCCGAAGAGTTGAAGGAGTTGAAGAAACAACTCGATGAGCAAGAAAGATTGGGTCTCATCCGGCCTAGTACTTCTCCGTGGGGTTGTGGTGTTCTTTTTGTGAAGAAGAAGGATGGTTCGAGCCGACTTTGTGTTGATTACCGTCCAGTGAATAAGAAGACCATCAAGAACAAATACCCACTTCCCAACATCAATGAGCTGTTCGAACAACTCAAGGGTGCTCAAGTATTCTCCAAGCTTGATCTCCGTATGGGTTATCACCAGATTCGCATTCGTGAAGAAGATATTCCCAAGACAGCATTCAGAACAAGCTTTGGTTCATATGAATACACTGTCATGTCTTTTGGCCTCGCCAATGCTCCTCCGACGTTCTCTCGCATGATGAACTTCATCTTCAACGCCTACACCAATGACTTTGTTTTGGTCTATCTCGATGACATTCTGGTTTTCTCGAAGAACAAGGAAGATCATGCCAAGCACTTGCGTTTGGTTCTTGATAAGCTCAGGGAACATCAGTTCTACGCCAAGTTCTCCAAGTGTGAATTTTGGCTCGATGAGGTTCTTTATCTTGGTCATATCATCTCTGCCAAGGGCATTTCCGTGAATCCTGAGAAGGTGTCTGCAATTGTGAATTGGGAACCTCCTCAGAACGTGAAGCAACTCCGCAGTTTTCTCGGTCTCGCAAGCTATTGCCGAAGATTCATTGAAAACTTTTCTAAGATCGCCAAGCCTCTCTCGAATCTTCTTCAGAAGCACGTCAAGTACGTTTGGTCTCCGGAGTGTGATATGGCTTTCAACACTTTGAAAGAGAAGTTGATCACTGCTCCAGTTCTGACTCCGCCTGATGAATCCAAGCCATACGAGGTCTTTTGTGATGCCTCTCTCCAAGGTCTCGGTGCAGTTTTGATGCAAGAGAAGAAAGTTGTTGCTTATACATCTCGCCAGTTGAAGCCTAATGAGAAGAACTACCCCACTCATGATCTCGAGTTGGCGGCAGTTGTGCATGCTCTTTTGACTTGGAGACATCTTCTATTGGGAAGAAAAGTGGACATTTTCACTGATCACAAGAGTCTCAAGTACATCTTCACTCAGCCTAATCTCAACCTAAGACAAACTCGATGGGTCGAAATGATTCAAGAGTATAATCCGAGTATTGAGTATACTCCAGGCAAGGCCAATGTGATTGCTGACGCTTTGAGCAGAAAGGCCTATTGCAACAGTCTGATTCTCAAGCCTTATCAACCCGAGCTTTGTGAAGCTTTCCGCAAACTGAATCTGCAAGTTGTTCCTCAAGGTTTCCTCACCAACCTTCAAGTCTCTCCTACCTTAGAAGACCAGATTTGCCAAGCACAGCTTCTTGATGCTATGGTGAAAAAGGTGAAGATTGGGATTGCCAAGAGTCAGTCCAAGTACAAGTGCTACCGACTTGATAATAAGGACACTCTCTTCTTCGACGGTCGTATTGTTGTGCCCAAAGGTGAACTTCGTAAAGTGATCATGAACGAGGCTCACAATTCTCTCCTCTCCATCCACCCTGGTAGTACGAAGATGTATCAGGATCTCAAGCAAGCTTATTGGTGGACTCGAATGAAGCGCGAGATCGCTCAATTCGTGAATGAATGTGATGTCTGCAGAAGAGTGAAGGCAGAACACCAAAGGCCAGCTGGTCTCCTCCAACCTCTTGCCATTCCAGAATGGAAGTTTGACCACATTGAAATGGACTTCGTGACTGGGTTTCCAAAGTCCAAGCGTGGCAATGATGCTATATTTGTTGTCATCGACAAGCTCACCAAAGTGGCTCACTTTCTGCCTATCAAAGAGTCGATCACTGCAGCTCAATTGGCGGAACTCTATACCTCTCGCATTGTCTCTCTGCACGGTATTCCTCAAGTGATCTCTTCAGACCGTGGCAGCATCTTTACCTCCAAGTTTTGGGATTCTTTTCAGAAGGCCATGGGCACCAACATCCGCTTCAGCACAGCTTTCCATCCTCAAACGAGCGGTCAAGTCGAGCGTGTCAACCAGATTCTTGAAGATATGCTCAGGGCTTGTGTGATCTCCTTTGGCATGAAGTGGGAGGATTGTCTTCCTTATCCTGAATTCTCCTATAACAACAGTTTTCAAGCAAGTTCGGGCAAGGCCCCCTTTGAAATACTGTATGGCAAGAAGTGCCGTACCCCTCTCAACTGGTCTGAAACCGGTGAACGTCAGCTGCTGGGTAATGACTTAATCACAGAAGCAGAAGAAATGTGCAAAGTCATTCGTGATAACCTCAAAGCAGCCCAATCCCGCCAGAAGAGCTATTATGATAGTAAGCACCGTGATTTGGCTTTCGAGATCGGAGATCATGTTTACCTCCGCGTCTCTCCTATGAAAGGTACTCGTCGCTTCGGTATCAAAGGGAAGCTTGCCCCTAGATACGTGGGACCTTTCAAGATTGCTAGCAAGAGAGGCGACCTCGCCTATCAGCTCGAGCTTCCTTCAAACTTTGCCAATGTTCATGGTGTGTTCCACGTCTCTCAGCTTCGAAAGTGCTTCAAGACTCCTGACCGCACCGTCAACTTCGAGGACATTGAGCTCCAAGAAGATCTCTCCTATCGTGAGCACCCAGTTGCTATTCTTGAAGAGACTGAACGCAAGACTCGCAACAAGTCAATCAAATTTCTCAAAGTCAAGTGGTCTCACCATTCCGACCGTGAAGCTACATGGGAACGCGAGGATCACCTCCGTTCTGAGTACCCGGAGTTCTTTCAGTCCTAGATCTCGGGACGAGATCCTTTCGTAGTGGTGGAGTGTTGTAACACCCCGGATGTAACTTTCCCTATTTGTATCCAACTCTTGCCCTTTCCGGTGTTAAGTTATATTTATTTCTCGGGTTCGGGTCCTTGTCTCCGTGTGGGTTTTTCTTTTCCGTGCATCTCTTATCATGTCATCTCGTGCATTGCTTTTGCATACATGTTCATCTCATGCATTCGAGCATTTTCCCCGTTGTCCGTTTTGCATTCCGATGCTTCGTTCTCCTCCGGTGGCCATTTCTAGCTTTCTTTCGTGTGTGGGGATTAAACATTTCCGGATTGGACCGAGACTTGTCATGCGGCCTTGGTTTACTACCGGTAGACCGCCTGTCAAGTTTCGTCATTTGGACTTCGTTTGATACTCCAACGGTTAACCGAGGGACCGAAAAGGCCTCGTGTGTGTTGCAGCCCAACACCCCAAATTTGGCCCAAAACCCACCAAACTCTGCTCCATGTCCTAGAGCGTTCGATCACGATCGCGTGGGAAAACCGCACCTCATTTGGACTCTCCTAGCTCCCTCTATGCCTATATATACACCCCCCATTTCAGATCTCGTCTTCCTCCCCGTCCTCCTCGTTTTAAAAAAAACAGCTCCACCGCGCCGACGGACGTGTCCGCCCCGGCCGGACAACGTCCGCCGCCGCCGCCTCCCGTCCAGTCCGCGCGCGCCACGTGGGCCGCGCCCACATCGCCGCCGCCGGGCCCGCCTGGCCCGCGCGCCGGCCCCCTTCCTCCTCCTCCCGGGCCAGAGGTGGCCGCCGCCACCGACCGCTGCCCGCCCGAGGCCACCGGCCTCCGCCGCCGCCCGTGCTCCGGTGGCCGGAGCCACCACCGCCGCCTCCGCCGCGCCGCCGCGCCGCCGCCGCCGCCGCCCGCCGCCGCCGCCGACCGCCGCTGCCCCCCGGCCGGCGAGCCCCTCCTCTCCTCCGGCGTCTTTCTCCGGCGAGCGCGAACTCCGGCGCCGAGCTGCTACAGTGCCGCCGTGAACAGTGCCCGAAACCCTAGATCTGAGATCTAAAACTGAGGGTTGACTTTTTCCTCTCCCCCCCTTAATTTTTGTGCAATCTTTGACTACCCGTAACTTTGCATCCGTAGCTCCGTTTTGGGCATATAATATATCAAAATCTTCGCCTCGACATGTACATCATTTCATTCCATTGCATCATTTGCATTTGATCATCTTGATGCCCAAATGCTGTTAGAAGGAGGCTTCGTGAGTTAAATTGCAGATCCGTTAGTTCATCATGCACTTTTGTCATTTTTGCCATGTTTAATCCGTGCATGATATGCCTGTGCCCCTTTGGGATGAATTGTTAAGCATTTTGTCTTCTTTCCAGAGGTGCCACCCATGCATTTTTAGGATGTGTGTGTTGTCTTGTGCAAGCTTGCGAAGAGAGGTACCTGAGATTGCTGATTTCAGGGACTTAGTGATTTTCACTAAGTCTGGGATATTTTAGTTCGTGATGCTATATGTCCAGCTTGTTTCCTAGTGATCCGTGCCTCTTTTGAGGATGATCAGTAAGGGAGTTTTGATATTTATGTTATGCTCTATCCATCCATGTCTTTGTTTGCATATGTGGAGTGCTCTAGGTTGACTCAATCGAGCTCAACTTTTGCTTCGTTGTTAATCTGGGCAGATCGTCAACTTGTTTGCGATTTTGCCGATGCTACCGTTAGTGTTCCATGCATGCTATGCCTTTGTTCTTGCCATGTGTAGCTAGAATATTGTGTCTTCTTTCTGGATATATGCTTGCCTTGCCATGACTTGCACCGTAGTGAGTGCATCGAGCTCATTTACATGCCTTCGTGAGCTATAATTTCAGCATGTCTCAGTTTTCACTAAGTCTGAAAACTGATTGTGTTCGAGCTATGTTCGTGAGCTCGGTAGAGTATTTTGTGAACCCTTTTGACCCCAGGTCACTTTGGGTCTTTTGTTAAGCTTGTTGAGTAGCTCCATGCCATGTTCTTACTTGTCATGTTCAGGTTATCTATCATGTTGTTTTGCTGCTCCGAAGAGGGCTTCGTGATCTGAAATTTCAGGCTAGTGTTAATTTCACTAAGTCTGGAATCTGTTTTGCATATTCATTTTTGCCATGCTTGTTTGAACCTCTTAATGGATGAATTTGCCTATGGCTCAGTGCTAGTGTTTTTTTAACCATCTTGTGTACATCACTGCCATGTATTTTGTTTTCATGTTTGGTGGCTGTAGCATGTTCATTTCGTTGCATTTAGATGCCTACTTGCTGTAAATCGCAGACCGGTGTCATATCTTAAAACGCTTGCCATTTCCAAACCGTAACTCCGATTCCAATGATCTTTATATCGTTTTCAAGCGATTTCATCCCCTCTATCCAGTGGACACTTGGTTTTCCAAGTTGAGGCCAGGTTCATGCATTTCCTGTCATATCTTGCATTTTGCATCCCGCATCGCATCCCGCATAGCATATCATCATTTCTCATATTGCTTGGTCTTGCACGTGGTTGATTGTATCCTTGTTGCTTGTTTGTCTTGTTGGGTAGAGCCGGGAGACGAGTTCGCTACCGAGGAGCCCGTTGAGTTTGCTTGTGAGGATCCAGTCAACTCTGACAACTGTGCAGGCAAGATGATCATACCCTCGAAATCACTACTATCTTTGCTATGCTAGTTTGCTCGCTCTTTTGCTTTGCCACTGCATACGATGCCTACCACTTGCTTGTCAGCCTCCCAATTGCATGATTGAACCTCTAACCTACCATTGTCCTAGCAAACCGTTGATTGGCTATGTTACCGCTTTGCTCAGCCCCTCTTATAGCGTTGCTAGTTGCAGGTGAAGATTGGAGCCGTTCCTATTGGAACATCTTTTATTTGCTTGTTGGGATATCACTATATTGCTATGTTATCTTAATGCATCTATATACTTGGTAAAGGGTGGAAGGCTCGGCCTCTCGCCTAGTGTTTTGTTCCACTCTTGCCGCCCTAGTTTCCGTCATATCGGTGTTATGTTCCCGGATTTTGCGTTCCTTACGCGGTTGGGTTATAATGGGAACCCCTTGATATTTCGCCTTGATTAAAGCTTTTCCAGCAATGCCCAACCTTGGTTTTACCATTTGCCACCTAGCCTTTTCTTTCCCTTGGGTTCTGCAGACTCAAGGGTCATCTTATTTTAACCCCCCCCCCCGGGCCAGTGCTCCTCTGAGTGTTGGTCCACCTGTCAGCTACCGGTGGCCACCAGGGGCAACTCTGGGCTGGCCTACCCGTACCTAGGACAATCTGAAGTGTGCCCTGAGAAAGAGATATGTGCAGCTCCTATCGGGATTTGTCGGCACATTCGGGCGGTGTTGCTGGTCTTGTTTTAACCTGTCGAAGTGTCTTGAGTTACCGAGATACCGAGTCTGATCGGAACGTCTTGGGAGGAGGTCTATTCCTTCGTTGACCGTGAGAGCTTGTCATGGGCTAAGTTGGGACTCCCCTGCAGGGATTGAACTTTCGAAAGCCGTGCCCGCGGTTATGGGCAGATGGGAATTTGTTAATGTCCGGTTGTAGATAACTTAAACCTTAATTAATATAACGAATCAACTGCGTGTGTTGCCGTGATGGCCTCTTCTCGGCGGAGTCCGGGAAGTGGACACGGTGTTGGAGTTATGCTTGCGCAGGTTGTTCCTCTAGTTTCTCGCTCGCCCTTGCCTCCTCTTCTCGCTCTCTTTTGCGATAAGTTAGCCACCACATATGCTAGTCGCTTGCTGCAGCTCCACATACTTGCCTTATCCTCCTATAAGCTTAAATAGTCTTGATCGCATGGGTGTGAGATTGCTGAGTCCCCGTGGCTCACAGATACTATAATTCCAGATGCAGGTCCAGGTGGATTCTGCTCCAGGTGACGAGTACGAGCTCAAGTGAGAGTTCGACGAGGACTCTCAGCGTTATTATGTTTCCTTTCCCGACGATCAGTAGTGGTGCCTAGTTGGGGTTATCGATTCAGGGCCTTGTCGCATGTTGGGGGTCTTTTCTATTTTGGCGCCGTAGTCGGGCCATGAGTGATTTGTATGATGAATGTTATTTATGTACTCTGATGTGACGTGGCGAGTGTAAGCCAACTATGTTATCTCCCCCTTTTATTATGTATTACATGGGATGTTGTAATGATTGCCTGACTTGCGACATTGCTTTCAATGCGGTTATGTCTCTAAGTCGTGCCTCGACACGTGGGAGCTATAGCCGCATCGAGGGCGTTACACCGAGATCCCTATCGATAGGACCAAATTGCTAGGGTTTGGCAATGGCTAATGACAAGTGAAACTCGGTGGCGCCGGATAGGAAGAATCGGTAGGACCGAGTTTGGCTTAGGGTTTAGGTCATATGTGGATATGGGAAAGTAGTTGAGGGTTTTGGAGCATATCACTAAGCACATGAAGCAAGAGGCTCATTAAGCAACACCTCATCCCTCCTTGATAGTATTGGCTTTTCCTAAAGACTCAATGTGATCTTGGATCACTAAAATATAAAATGAAGAGTCTTGAGATTTTGAGCTTGAGCCAATCCTTTGTCCTTAGCATTTTGAGGGTTCCACTTTCACATCCATGCCATGCCAATCATTGAGCTTTCCTGAAATAATCATCTTGGAATAGCATTAGCTCAATGAGCTATATGTTGTTATGAATTACCAAAACCAACTAGGGATAGTTGCACTTTCAATCTCCCCCTTTTTGGTAATTGATGACAACATATAGATCAAAGCTTCGACAAATGATAATAAGCATGAAATATATCGTCGCTTTGAGAAGTATGTGATAAGTAAGAGCTCCCCCTAAATTTGTGCATATTTAAAATTTGCTTTGGACTACAAATGCACAAAGAGTTAGAGTCATGGGTTACTCTTCCATGTCACATACATCTTGGTGGAGCGCTTAAAATGATAAGAATGAAATACATGCACTCATCACCAAGAATAATGAATGATCACATAAGATAGATAAGATAATAGCATTTAGCAAGCATTAAGTGTAGCTTATGATCAAACATATGATCATCAATGTCTCACAAATAATGACGTAGTATCTCAAGCACTCAAAAGCAAACAAGTTTGAAAAACAACCAAATAAAGAAAGAGAGAAAAGCAACACTCTCTCTCTCTCGAAGCCTATGATCTATACATCTTCTCCCCCTTTGGCAACAAGTTACCAAAAAGTTCCTAGAAAATGCATAGCACTAAATCGACGCTCAGGCTTGATCTTCAGGTGGTGGTGGAGTCCGGATCACTCCATGGACGAAGGCTTCGGTAGATGCTGAAGTAGACGCTGGAGTTGGAGCTGAAGTAGATGCTGGAGCTGGTGGAACTGAGGCTGTAGCTGGTGCTGAAGTGGTGGCTCTGGTGTCAGCAACTGGCACGGCAGATGACCTCGGGCCTCGTGGCACTCTGGCAAAGGTATGAGTGGTAGTCCTGCCTCTCCTCTCCTGCATGTCCTCCTGGAGCTGCTCCACTGCAGACTGAACTTCTGTTACCTTGACATCCAAGTCATAGAACTTATGTTCCATGATTCTCTCTACGCTCTGCTGATTCTGAGTGAGAGTGGCCAGACTTTGCTCAATCCTCAGCGTGGATGCAATCAAGTAACCAAGCTGCTCTTGTTTAGTCTTCAAGAAGTATTCAGATGCCTCCTCTTGGGTAGGCATCTTGGCAGCTTTCTCCTTCCTTGCCTTCTCCTTCTTTGCAAATGCTTGGGCGGATGATGGCTCGTTCTCGGTCATGACAACTTCATTGTCCTCGAAATCTGGACGGATGGGCAGGTGTTCCTTGTCCAACAGATATATGCCCGTGCCCATCTTGGAGTTGATGAGCTCCTGAATTTGAGGGGCATATCCGCAGCTCCTCTTTTGATCTGCTGCAGTCCTCTTAATTGTTTCCACTATGAGGCTCATCCCTTGAACTTTTGAGGCACATCAAACACATGTAGCAAGTTGATAGCATAGCCTATGATCATCTTGTGATCTCTAGACTTAGGCAATAAGGTGTGCCTTAGTATCCAATTGATCGTCGGGAGCCCTGACAGAAGGTAATGTACTGAGCCAAACATGAAGGTATCAAGTGCTTCATTTGGGATCTCCTTGTACATATTTGACATTGAGTTGTGGTCCATCTTCTTCTTGGCATAGATATCCAAGTCTTCAGCTTGCTCCTCTGGGGCATTAATGATCTGTGCCCACTCAGCAACTGTGGATTGGTACCTTGTACCCTCAGACATCCATGTGATCCTCCCATCTGGATAAAAGTGAGCCGTGGAGTAGAACTGGATGATAAGCTCCTCGTTCCACTTTGTGACCTTCTGCCCAACAAAGTCAGCTACCCCACAAGCTATGAAGCTGTCTTGCACTCCAGGATAGTGCTCCTCATTGTCCTTGATGTATGTCCAATCAACCCAACGCATATCACAGACAATGGGCTTCTTATCTAACAGCACAGTCTCATAGAAATCCTGCTGCTCCTTGGTGTGAAACCTGTAGTCCACGGCAGTCCTTCTCCTTGAAGCATATGGGTCTGCTTCTCTCCATTTCCTCAGCCCTGAATCTCTCCTGAGCTTCATGTCCTCAGCCACAGGATGAGCATCGTTGTGGTCTGGGATCTTGGGCTTTAGCTTCCTCAGGACATTTTCCTCCTCATCCTCAGCAACAGTCTCAGGCACTGGGCCTTGTTCTTCTCAGCTGCAGGAATGCTCCTTGTATTTCTCTTAGGTTTTGGCTTGGAGGCAGCTTTGGGCTTAGATGCAGTAGCCCCTGACCTTATGGCATCACCCATCAGCTTGGGTGCCTTGGGTGCTGGTGCAGCTACCTCTTCTTCCTCTTCTTCTTCCATGATGGAAGCTTTTCCAAGCACTCTAGCCACAGTCTTCTTCACCCTCTCCTTTCTTTTCTTGCCCTAGCTGCAACTGGCTCTTGGGAAGTGGGCTTCTCAGTTGAGGCTCTTGCCTTTGACATGGGTTGCCTGCCTGCTGGCCTTTTGATTTTAAGACCTGGCTTAGTGCCTTGAGCTGGCTCAATTCTCTTGGAAGTGGCCTCTTCCTCTGCCACATAGTCCTCATCTTTGGAATCTGAAGTCCTCTTCTTCCTTTGTCTTGTGGCAGCCTTTGGCAAATTGCTAGGAGTGCTCATGCTGCCTTCATCAGATGAACTGGAGGGGCTAGTGCCCTCACTCATCACAACTTGCTGCTCTGACATGTTTTGGCTATCACTTTGATCAGACATGCTGCACTGACTGCTGATCCTGTGAATAGATTATGGAAGAGATAGAGTGGATGAGCATCACAAAATGCAGAGATTTTTGCAAAAAGAATGATCCAAAAACTTAGTTTTAGTTTCCCACTGAAATCATCTCGGATCTACCGATTTTCAAACTCGGTGATACTGAAGCAGTTTTGGAACCTAAACTAGTGAACTCGGTAGGACCGAGTCACAGTTCGGTGGCACCGACACTGCTAGGGTTTCACTGATTTCAAAAATCGGTCACACCGATAAGTAATTCTCGGTCAGACCGAGTCTCACTTGTGCAATGGCATAAGCCAAATCGGTGGGACCGAGTTTTTCAACTCGGTGGGTCCGAGATGGTTTCGGCGGAAACCTAAACCTAGAATTTTCGAATCAAACCTAATCTACGGGCGTTTTGACTGGATAGAAGTTTCTCAAACATGGAAAGAATCAATATGATCACAATGTGCTAGGAATCAGATTGAGGAATAGCACAAAGATCAAGTCCATACCCTAGTTCGGCGGGGACTTGCTACGGTAGCAACGGCGGGGCAGAATTCCCGTTGACGGCGACGGATACCAGCGACTGGAGGCTGCTGGCGGCGAGAAGACGATCCGGAGACCACGAGGGCAGAGCAGGCTATCGCGCGGGCGAAGGGGTTCGGAGAAATTTCCAAATTTTGCCCGTGACTATATATAGCCCGACCCTGTCGGTGTGACCAAGTGGAACGACTCGGTGGCACCGAGATTCATAACTGCGTGCAGTTACTGAAACTTGGTGTGACCGAAAGGTTCAAATCGGTTGCACCAAGATCGAAAACCTAGATCAACTTAATGATCTCGGTAGGACCGAAAGTGGAGTATCGGTCAGACCGAGAATCATAAAGAGGTTTTGGAAGTTTAAGTCTATGACGAATCGGGGACTCCGAGCGCTCCTCACACAGAGTGGTTCGAATCTGACTTAATCAAATTTTGTGATGCAGCATGAATAGAGTTTGAGACGAGAAAAGCATAGATAGCTAGAGGAGGTTCTCAGGCATTCTTGTCCATCCACTTGGCAAAAGAAGATAAAGCCAAACAATCAAAACAACAAGTGGATGTCCTCGAATGAGTAAAATATGCAATCCAGCATGCTCACACAATAAGATGGCAAATGAAATATGTGACAAGACATGCACAACCAATACTAGCATCTATCAAGCAATTTGCGATGACTAGGTCATCTATATATGAGTATATTGACTTAGGAGTCAAGTGAGAACACTTGATCATAGGTCATACTCATCGTTTAAACCCAAGTGGGGTTACCACTTTTACATAAAGCATTGTTTTGTTCACATCTTTAGAGTTGCTTTAGCTCAAGTCTTAGAGTAAAGCTCCCCCTAGATGTGATATCCCCCCTAAGAGGGATGAACTAACCTTGGGTTTTGTCGATGATGACTTCATGTAGATGTTGAAGATGTGGATGCTCAATGTTGATGTAGATCACTTGGAGCTATCCATTTGAGTGAATTGCACTTTCAATACCTACATGGGTTAGTCCCACAAGGAACAAACAAGGATATCCATAGACATAGAGTGATGCACACAAAAGATGATGTCCATGAGAACTTTTAGGTTACCTTGTCCCTTGTCTTACCAACAAGAGGGTTTGTGACTCCTTGAACTAGTGCAAGATGTGGAAGTTGATTGCACTTGTTCTTGCCAAAATGATAAGAGTGAAGTATGTTGGCGGAGTCACCCTCAAGAACTCTCTAGTTCTTCTTCTTTTGGATCCACATCATCTTGATGGGAATCCTTGGAGTTGTAGTTGTACTTGATGAAGTGGAGCTTGAAGTAGTCTTGGGAATCCACTTGACTAAGGTCTTCGGAGCTTCTTCAAATGCATCAATTTCCTCTTGAACCTTGTCCTTGCCTTTTTGCTTGTAGTCTTGTGGTGGAAGATCATCTTGAGCTTGTGTCCCCTTGAAAGACTTCTCTTGTTGAGGGACAAACTTTGTCTTGGGGTATTGATCTTCTTCCCACTCAACTCCATTGGCATTGAACTTTCACTCAAAACCAACACCTTGATTCTTCCGGTGCATTCCTTGCTTGCGCACAATTTCTTCGAATTGCTTACTCCCGGCAAGGCTTTTGTACACTCCTTTCTCTATAATTCCCTTCAATAAGCTATTTTCTTGCTCAAGTGTAACTTGGCTAAGAGAATCATTAGTGGAATCAAGAGAACTACTAGAAGCAACAATATTGGATTTAACATGATCATTGTTACTGCTAGAGGAAGAATCTTTCTTGTTACTAGACTTGACTTGAGGCATGTAAGTAGATAAGAGTAAACGCTTGGCAATGTAAGAAGAACTTTTCTTGCGGAGATCATCATTGATTGCCTTTAAGAACTCATGCTCTTGCTCAAGATTGAGCTTTTCAAAGCGTAATTTCTCATGAGCTCTTAAAAGTTCTCGATGATCTTCGAAGATAGTGTCATGAGCTAACTTAAGAGTTTTTAGTTCTTTAGTTAGAGCCTCAATCTTCTCCTTATCATTGTCATTCGTTTTATCTTGATTAGCATGATTAATTTGTCTTTCATCATAGTATTCATCACTAGAGTTGTCAACAAGCAAGTCATCACCTAACAAGTCATCTTCATCACTATTGAAATCAACATACTCGGGGTGTGTTACCTTAGGACCTTTGGCCATGAAGCATCTTCCAATTCCTTCATTTGGTGAGTCAAATATGTCATAGGAGTTGGTTGACACAAGTGCTAGACCGGCAACACCTTCATCTTGAGTATCTTCGGAGTCGGAGTGATAACTTCTCTCGGAGTGGCTGTCAGAGTCGGAGCCGGATACCCATTCACCAACATGAGCTTGATGTCTTCGTCTTGTGTAGCTCCTTGATGATTTTTCCTTCCTTTCCGAATCCTTGTTCTCCGTGAGTATCTTCGTTCATAATGATCATCTCTAATCCTTCTCTCTCTTGGTGGTGATCCTTTGCTTCTTATTTTTGGAGAATCTTCTCTTCTCTTGTAGGGAGCCGTACACTCATTGGAATAGTGTACGGGTCTTCCACAATTGTAAAAGTTTCGCTCTCGACTAGAAGATCTTTTGTCATTGTAGGACCTTGACTTGGAGCTTCTATCTTTGCTTCTACTCTTCTAGAACTTGTTGAAGTTCCTCACCATTAAGCTCAATTCTTCATTGAAGTCTTGTTTCTCACTTGATGATGTAGGGGCTTCACATGAGGCTTTATAGGCACGACTTGATTTGTTGTGAAGTTCCTCTTTATCCTTAAGTGACATCTCATGAGCAACAATTCTTCCAATCACCTCCGTTGGCTTGAGATCTTTGTAATTTGGCATCATTTGGATCAATGTGCACACGATATCATATTTTCCATCCAAGGCTCTTAGAATCTTCTTGATGATGAATCTATCGATCATCTCTTCACTTCCTAAGCCGGCAATCTCATTTGTGATGAGATCAAGCCTAGAGTACATCTCAGCGACACCTTCACCATCCTTCATCTTGAACTTGCCAAGTTGGCTTTGAAGTACATCCAACTTGGATTCCTTGACGGAGTCGGTACCTTCGTTCATATAAATCAAAGTGTCCCAAATTTCCTTTGCATTCTCAAGGCGGCTGATTTTGTTGAATTCTTCGGGGCACAATCCGTTGAAGAGAATATCACAAGCTTGAGCATTGTATTGCAACATCTTCAACTCATCCGCGGTAGCTTCACGGTTCGGTTCTCTCCCATCAAAGAAGTCACCTTGCAAACCAACACACACAATAGCCCAAACGGCGGGGTTATGTCCAAGAATATGCATTTTCATTTTATGCTTCCAACTAGCAAAATTAGTACCATCAAAGTAAGGACCTCTATGGTGATAATTTCCCTCGCTAGACGCCATACTCTCCTAGGTTGTGAAACCAAGGCTATGACCACCAAAAGCTATGGAGATCAAGCAAATGGAGACCAAAGCTCTGATACCACTTGTAGGATCGAAAGTATGTCTAGAGGGGGGGTGATTAGACTACTTGACCAAATAAAAACTTAACCTTTTCCCAATTTTAGTTCTTGGCAGATTTCAGCTAATTTAGGACAAGTCAAGCAATCATCACATAATTCAAGCAAGCATGCAAAGAGTATATAGGCAGCGGAAAGTAAAGCATGCAACTTGCGAGAATGTAAAGGGAAGGGTTTGGAGAATTCAAACGCTATTGGAGACACGGATGTTTTTCCCGTGGTTCGGATAGGTGGTGCTATCCTACATCCACGTTGATGGAGACTTCAACCCACGAAGGGTAACGGTTGCGCGAGTCCACACAGGGCTCCACCCAAGGGTAACGGTTGCGCGAGTCCACACAGGGCTCCACCCACGAAGGGTCCACGAAGAAGCAACCACCCACAAAGGGTCCACGAAGAAGCAACCTTGTCTATCCCACCATGGCCATCGCCCACACAGGACTTGCCTCACTAGCGGTAGATCTTCACGAAGTAGGCGATCTCCTTTCCCATACAAACTCCTTGGTTCAACTCCACAATCTTGTCGGAGGCTCCCAAGTGACACCTAGCCAATCTAGGAGACACCACTCTCCAAGAAGTAACAAATGGTGTGTAGGTAATGAACTCCTTGCTCTTGTGCTTCAAATGATAGTCTCCCCAACACTCAACTCTCTCTCATAGGATTTGGATTTGGTGGAAAGAGGGTTTGAGTGGAAAGCAACTTGGGAAGGCTAGAGATCAAGATTCATATGGTAGGAATGGAATGTCTTGGTCTCAACACATGAGTAGGTGGTTCTCTCTCAGAACATAAGAGTTGGAATGGTGTGTGTGTTCTGATGGCTCTCTCTCCGAATGAGAAGAAGGTGGAGGGGTATATATAGCCTCCACACAAAATCCAACCGTTACACAGTTTTCCAATCTCAGTGGGACCGAATCAATAAGCTTGGTCGGACCGAAAATGTAAACCTAGTGACCGTTAGTGATTTTCGGTGGAACTGACATGCAACTCGGTAGGACCGATATGGTTAGGGTTTGGGCATAACGTAATCTCGGTGAGACCGATTACACAAACTCGGTGAGACCGAATTTGGTAATTAACTAACCAGAGAGTTGGTCAGGCAAACTCGGTGGGACCGATTTGCTCTTTCGGTGAGACCGAGTGAAACTCGGTGAGACCGAAAAGTTACAAAGGGGAAACACTGAGTTTACATTGCAATCTCGGTGGGACCGATTCGCTCTTTCGGTAAGACCGAAAAGTTACGAAAGGGAAACAGAGAGTTTGCAACCCCATCTCGGTGAGACCGAGATCCCTATCGGTAGGACCAAATTGCTAGGGTTTGGCAATGGCTAATGACAAGTGAAACTCGGTGGCGCCGGATAGGAAGAATCGGTAGGACCGAGTTTGGCTTAGGGTTTAGGTCATATGTGGATATGGGAAAGTAGTTGAGGGTTTTGGAGCATATCACTAAGCACATGAAGCAAGAGGCTCATTAAGCAACACCTCATCCCTCCTTGATAGTATTGGCTTTTCCTAAAGACTCAATGTGATCTTGGATCACTAAAATATAAAATGAAGAATCTTGAGCTTTTGAGCTTGAGCCAATCCTTTGTCCTTAGCATTTTGAGGGTTCCACTTTCACATCCATGCCATGCCAATCATTGAGCTTTCCTGAAATAATCATCTTGGAATAGAATTAGCTCAATGAGCTATATGTTGTTATGAATTACCAAAACCACCTAGGGATAGTTGCACTTTCAGATATCTCGAGGAGGGTGCATGTGGCGGGTAGGCCGATGCTACCGAGAAATATGCTCGATTCTGCAACCGGTGCTATGCGGAGTCTGCATGACAGTGTTCTTTCTTTGGAGAAGCGGCGTCTCGGAGAGAAGGATGTGGCATACCCGGTTTTCGCGGCCAAGGTGCCAGAGGGCAAGGGCTTTGTGGATAACTCCATCGGGGGTACGATCGTCCTGCGGTTTGATGACATCCACGCTATGTTGAACCTTCATCCGCTGCACTACACCTTCGTTCGGCTATTTTTGCTGAGTATGGAGATGCGGATCATTCGCAACAAGACCCCGGACATCGTGATAGTCGACCCCTTCTACATGCGTGCCAAGATCTTGGGCAGCGCTGGGGACCGGCAAGTCGCGAGTTCTTACCTCAAAGGCGTCATTCTAGCAAACCAGGATAAGGATAACTTCCTCGTGCCTTACTTTCCCGAGTAAGTCCTCCCCTCAACCGCCCCATAACATATGAATTCTTAGATTTCGATCGTTTTTCTTTTAACATTCCATGTTTTCTGCAGTGAAACACATTGCACGCTCATCCTCCTAAGCCCCAAATATTCCATGGCCACGTATTTCGACCCGGACCGTCAGTCGAACGTAGACTACACAAATGTCAAGAAGGTTCTTGATGATGTTCTCCTCGGCTACGTCAAATCTGGAGGCACCTTCACCAGGCCTATTCGTAAGTACGGCAAGCACGTGTTCTCCCACAATACGACGTTCTGCTGCGTCAAGCAGCCGCCTGGCGGTCAGAAGGGTGCCTACTACGCCATCTATCACATGCGGGCGATCGTACAGGACCATCATCAACTTCTACTACCGAGTAGACTCAAAGATTGGGCCGCGAGCGTGTCGGCAATCCAGGACGCGGACATTAGACAAGAATTCTTTCGCATCCAGTCGGAGTTTGCGGAAATCATCCATCAAGATGTCCTTCGTACCTCGGGGCAGTTCTACCTCAGAAATCAACGTCCAATAGTGACATCGACACAATCCTACAAATGCAGGCTGACAACGCCCGTTGTTTCATGACTCCCACGATAGACGGCGGCTTCATCCACGCTCCGGTCCCTTGAGTCGAGTCGAAAGCAGTGATGCTGTGTCTAGTTCTGAAACATCGATTGGCTCATGTTGTAATTAAACTTTAATGAACTTGTAGTATGTCTCTTTGGTTTCGAGAGTCGTTCAACTTAGATGTAATCGATGCTATTAATGTCTTGCTTTTCTCTTCCGATCGTTCTGTTGCATACTTATATATTGCTTATGTATTGTCTGTGAATTGGTACTAACGTTTCGTTTGGCTACTGCATAGCGATGCCGTGGTATGTCGTGTACAAGGGTAAGGTTCCCGGAGTCTACGACGACTGGGAGGAGTGTCGGAGACAGGTTCACCGATTCAGCGGTAACAGTTACAAAGGGTACGCCACTAGGGCCGAGGCCGAATCTAGATATGCCCGCTATCTAGCGGGAGAGGGGAGGGAGCGTTGGAGGAACCGGATGAAGACGAGTTTTATCGTGATGATGCTCATCGTGATGACCGCAGCTCTCTTCTATGTGATGGTAGTTTAGATGATCGATATCGACTTGTAATGTGAAGACAAACTCGCGGTCTCGAAACTTGTAGTATAATGTTCTATCTTTGTTCGGTCTTTTCAATTCAGAGACTAATATGATGAATTGTATTCGGAGACTAAAATGATGAATTGTATTCAGAGACTAATCTTCTATTGTATTCGATGAATCTGTTGTTGATGTGTGCTGTCTATATTTTGTCCAATTATACATTTTGTAACCTGTGCAAAAAACAGAAAATTAAAAAATAAAAGAAACCTAATAGTCATACTAATGGCGCATCACATCATAGTGCGCCATTAGTATGCCAAAGGATACTAATGGCGCATCATTAAACAGTGCGCCATTAGTATGCCGAAGTTACTAATGGCGCATCCTGTTGTTGTGCGCCATTAGTATGCCAAAGCACCTGGGTATACATGGCCCCCTGGGAGGCATACTAATGGTGCACTGTTGTATATACTAATGGCGCATCTGAGGTGCGCCATTAGTATACCAGATGGCGTGGCACTAATGCGCCATTAATGGCCAAATTAGGTGCGCCATTAGTAGGCCTTTTCCTAGTAGTGAGGCAGCCAGGCTGACGATTCAGAGGTAATTACTCTTCCCTCCGGTTCAAACACTTTGTCAACACAGAAAATCCGTCAAACAATCCGGAAAATAAAATTTTCTCACCCCCTTGCTCACTTGGACCCAAAATTTCTTTTGAAGAAGCAGCAGCACGAAGCTCGCCGCACAACCCGGCATAGCGGCCAAGTAGTCACTTCGGCCGGTTTACCGAACACTCCGGTTCAGAGAGGTCGACCTGAGGTCTCACCCACTTCTGATACTTCTTACCCCAAGGCAGGTTATTTCCGACAACCTCTTAATCCGTCCGATTCAAATTATTAGGGAACACCTCATTCGTCATCTGGCGAGTCGATGGCCACACAACTCCCTCCTCTTAAGACTGTTGCTGGGTAAGTATTTTAACTGAATCTTTTGACGCTTTATACTTGCACGCTATATTAACCCTTGCATCTTTTTCCTTTCAGAGCCAAGGCTAGACCCAGCAAGAAGGCTCGGGCGAATAAACCGTCTGACGACCATGTGGTTGTTGAACCGGAGAAAACTCCAGAACCGGAAGGTCCAAATGTTGACGCCATGTTTGATGAACCGCCCCCTCAAGATCATGATTTTGATGAACAAGTAGAAGTTGAAGCACCAGACCATGCTGATAAACCGACAAGCCCGGTCCATACTGATGATGGACCGTCTAGTCCGGTTAAGGCTGTTGATATCCCGTCAACTCCAGTGAAGGCTGCCGGTGATAAGGAAGATGATGTTATCATTACTGGCATTGGCCACACCTCCCCTGGAAATCATGTTGCATTATCAAAGCATAGCGCTAGGGAGGAACGTTCTACTATGGCAAAAGGAAAATGGAGCACCGATTTATCAAGCTATGCCCACCTCAACGCCCAGGAACTCCATTCTAGTTTTTTAAACCGTATGTACACAAACCATGCCTACGAAGCCGGTTTAGTGAATCTAATGAAGGAGCGTTATGAGGTAATTATATAACCTTTTCTCTCTTAAGTCTAATTGTAAGCACCAACTCTAGTATCCCCCAAGGGCGGATTTATGATGGCAATCAAAAAACTGGGACTTTGTAATATCTCAACTTTGCATACTTATCCTCCAAGGGTCGGTTGATCCTTGTTAAAAATGAACCACTACTTTGGCATTATAATCCTGTAACTTTCGCCTGTGTAGTCCCCAAGGGCCGGTTTATATTTCCAAGGTGAACCGGGACTTTAACCATTGTTACTTTGAGCAGATGTACATTAGCCCCCAAGTGCCAAGAATAATGCTTGTATTATACTTGGGACTTGAAAAAATTCTGATAAAGAAGCAAATAGGCATTAGCCCCCAAGTGCGAAGTGCATAACTTGTTATGTGCTCGGTACTTCAAATATATACAACCCACTGATGACATGTCTTTCCTTTGTAGGGTGAGTTGAACAAAAAGGACACCCAAACCGCTGATCTTCAAGAGAACATTAAATCTCAGCAAGTGAAGGCTTCGAAAGCCAAGGAGGAACTGATCAATGCCTTAGCAGCTATGGAAAAGCTGAAGGAGACCTTTAAGAAGGAACGGGCGGATTGGGACACAGAGAAAGCTGCTTTAGCAAAAAGAGCCGAGGACGCAGAAGCAACCCTTAAACCGGTGCTCGAAGAGCTGACCGGTTTAAAGCGGTAGATAAATGCTATGGCCTCTGTTGTATTTGGTAAGTATCCTCATTTGATGTTTTTCAATTCATTTTATCTCATCAGTTATCGGTTTACTAACGCTTGCAATGTCACAGGGACCCGCATTACCCATGTGGGCTCTAACATGCGGATGAAGCTGAAGGCTGCCTATACTTTGGTAGAGCAGTTATATTCCGGAGCTCAACAGGCTATTTGCACCGTTGCTCATAACAAGCCTCCTCCAACATTGATAAAAGAAACCATTGAGAAGCTATCAATGTTGCCTGCCCGGTTGGATGAATTAAAAAGATCAGCGGCAAGTTCAGGCGCACTGACTGCGCTAATCCGGGCCAAGGCATGGATTCCAGATCTTGAACCGTCAAATATTGGCAAAGGCTATCCTGGCATGAAGGAAGATGGTTCAGAATTTAACAATGACGATCTCCGAAGGCTCACAAGGGAAATGCGACCTTTAGCAAGCAAATTGGTGGAAGAAACGGATCTCTCTCATTATCAGCCGGTTTATGATGCTGATCAGAAAAGATATCTTGCGCCAACACATGATGTAGAAGATCTTGTTCTGCCAATTCGTAAGCACACTTATGCCCCTGACATTGATCCTTCCAACCTTATAAGTGAATAAGTCGTGTTCCAAGCCTTAACTGGAATCGATTGGGCAACCATTGATTTCCAGCCACTGGGTAGGGAGGAAGAAGATGCGACAACGCAAGATGATCCCCAATCTCTGAGTCTTCCTGGTGATGAATCCTAAACCGGAGGCCAATTTAGCCTATCGCAGCCTGCCACTCTTGCTGAAACAATTATTTGTGTGGGCATTAAAGCGCCTTGTAATAGGCTAGCTCAAACACTTGTCTGTTATGCCATCGAGCATACATATTTTGCTTGATACTGATAACTCGCCATGCTTTTTGGATCTATTATATACATAATCCGCAGTAGCGGTATTTTAACTTGTTCCTGCATACAAGAGATTGAAAGTGTCCTGGCGGTTTACCGCTGGACGGGTCATGATGCCCAAATATATAGCTAGGTGTAGAGCCAAGGCTGTATTTAAAAACAACCAGATATAAAATAGATGATACCTGTTACATTGAATCACCTCGTTGGTTGACCAACTGTTGTCATAATAAGGGTGATAACCCCAATCTGGAGTATTGATGACTCCTTCCATGTTTGCCGGTTTACGATAAAACCGTACCGGGTTATGATAAACACCGGTTTATCCAGATAATACTAGTGACTTGTAGCCAAAACCAGACCGGATCAGTAAGTGCCGAATTATAACTGATCATGTACTGACAACTTAGCGCTGAAAGCCACGCTGGGTTTTAATAAACGCCGGTTTATCAGAAAATATTTATGAATCTTATCAAAGGAAAGAAAACTTTGCAAAAAACACAAGAAGAATATGCACTGCCAGGCCACTAAGTTAAACCATTTTTCAAAGCCTTTTAAGATGGACCTCAATCTTTAACCAATCATCGTTTTAACTTCGACAAGTTCAGGGTCTATGAGATGGACTTGTCAAACGTTCGACGGGTCATACCAAGTTTACCTGGACGGAGTGGCTTACTTAAAGAGGCAGGATAACCCAGAGTTTTAGGTAAATACACCTGGCTTCCAAGCCTGGGTTGATAGCCTATTGCAAAGGTGCAAACTCTTTGTTCTTTGAGAAGCAAAGACCCCCATGCAACATTTGAGCTGTGCTCGATGGGTGCCTATGTTTGAGTTGTGCTGGTGCAACACTCTCTTTGGCCCCACATAATTTACTTTTGGCCTTAAGCCTATCAAGAGGTGTAGCTATGGTGCCAATACAACTAAGCCCCCTACTGATTTCCCTTTGGCCTTAAGCCGATCAAGAGGCGTAGCTATGGTTCGAATACGACCAAGCCCCCTAGTGATTTCCTTTTATATGTGTGGCTTTATAAGCCGGATTTGTAGAACTCTGCTTTATAAACAGAAGCCCCCATGTAAACATGCATGATGTAAAAACAACAGAGTCCCCGCTTTAGCTGAGGCTCCGGTTTATTATATTGATCATAATATATACATTGTCATAATTATGTACATAACAAGAGACTGTGGCTCAAGTATAGTAAGGCCGAAGATGAGCTATATTCCACGGCCGCTGGGTTTTCTCCTCCGATTTACATGAGTCTTTGTGCTCTCGAACATCGATAAGGTAGAACAATCCATTGTGCAAATTTTTGCTGACCACAAAAGGCCCTTCCCAAGGTGGGGATAACTTGTGCATATCAGTCTAATCCTGGATGAGCCGGAGCACCAGATCGCCTTCTTGAAAAGTTCTAGTTTTAACCCGGCGGCTATGATAACGTCGCAGATCTTGTTGATAAATCACCGAACGTGCCGCTGCAAGATCACGCTCCTCATCTAACATGTCCAGTACTTGAGCACTATAAGCCTAGCTTAATGGCTTTAAAGAAAGCGCTGCCAGGGAGAAAACCCGGAAGTTTTAGAGAGTCATTTATTTCTGTTGTGTGCTTTTATAAAGTTCAAAAATAAAAATAATGTGCCAATATTTGCCTTCAGGATGTTTACATTGCTTGTTGGTTTGTGCGGTGCAAGACAGAAACTTTGGCTGTAATGCGCGATTTTACACTTTTTACTAGAACGTCAAACGGTTCTGGAAATTTTTGCACTGTCTCTCTATAGACATTTTTTATTTTTCCTAATTTGTTCAGAATTGTTGGACTACCAGAAGTATGGTGAATGTTCAGATCACTAAAGACTGTCCTGTTTAAGACAGATTCTGTTTTTAATGCATAGTTTGCTTGTTTTGATGAAACTATCGATTTCTATCAGTGGATTAAGCCATGGAAAAGTTATATTACAGTAGCTAAAATCCAAAAACAAAATATGAATTTGTTTGCAACAGTACTTAGAGTAGTGATTTGCTTTATTATACTAACAGATCTTACCGAGCTTTCCATTGAGTTTTGTGTGGATGAAGTGTCCCAAGATCGAGGATGTCTCGATGTGAGGAGGAGGAGAGACAAGAGCTCAATCTTGGGGATGCCCAAGGCACCCCAAGTAAATATTCAAGGATACTCAAGCGTCTAAGCTTGGGGATGCCCCGGAAGGCGTCCCATCTTTCTTCAACAAGTATCGGTATGTTTTCGGATTTGTTTCGTTCATGTGATATGTGCAAATCTTGGAGCGTCTTTTGGATTTAGTTTTCACTTTTCTTTTATGCATCATGATGGTATGAGATAGATCATGGTTGATTTATAGAGTGCTCTTTGCACTTCACTTATATTTTTTGAGTATGGCTTTATAGAATGCTTCATGTGCTTCACTTATATCATTTGAAGTTTGGATTGCTTGTTTCTCTTCACTTAGAAAACCGCCATTTGTAGAATGCCCTTTTGCTTCATTTATATTTGTTAGATCATGGTCATATCTTTTGTAGAAATAATTAAACTCTCTTGCTTCACTTATATCTATTTAGAGAGATGACAGGAATTGGTCATTCACATGGTTAGTCATAAAATCCTACATAAAACTTGTAGATCAGTGAATATGATATGTTTGGTTCCATGCAATAATTTTGCGATATAAAGATGGTGATATTAGAGTCATGCTAGTGGGTAGTTGTGGATTGTAGAAATACTTGTGTTGAAGTTTGTGAATCACCTAGCATGCATGTATGGTGAACCGTTATGTAACGAAGTTGGAGCATGAGGTATTTATTGATTGTCTTCCTTATGAGTGGCGGTCGGGGACGAGCGGTGGTCTTTTCCTACCAATCTATCCCCCTCGGAGCATGCGTGTAGTACTTTGTTTTGATGACTAATAGATTTTTGCAATAAGTATGTGAGTTCTTTATGACTAATGTTGAGTCCATGGATTATACGCACTCTCACCCTTCCATCATTGCTGGCCTCATTGGTACCGTGCATTGCCCTTTCTCACCTTGATAGTCGGTGCAAACTTCGTCGGTGCATCCAAACCCCCTGATACGATACGCTCTATCACACATAAGCTTCCTTATATCTTCCTCAAAACATCCACCATACCTACCTATTATGGCATTTCCATAGCCATTCCGAGATATATTGCCATGCAACTTCCATCATCATATACATGACTTGAGCATCATTGTCATATTGCTTTGCATGATCGTAAGATAGCTAGCATGATGTTTTCATGGCTTGTCCGTTTTTTTATGTCATTGCTATGCTAGATCATTGCACATCCCGGTACACCGCCGGAGGCATTCATATAGCGTCATGTCTTTGTTCTAGTATCGAGTTGTAATATTGAGTTGTAAGTAAATAAAAGTGTGATGATCATCATTATTAGAACATTGTCCCATGTGAGGTTATCAAAATAAAAGTGGCCAAATAAGCCCCCAAAAAAAGAGAGAGAAGCCAAATTATCCTACAAAAAAAGAAAAAAAAAGAAATAAAAAATGAGAGAAAAGAGAGAAGGGACAATGTTACTATCCTTTTACCACACTTGTGCTTCAAAGTAGCACGATGTTCTTCATATAGAGTCTCTTGAGTTATCACTTACATATACTCGTGGGAACTTTCATTATAGAACTTGGCTTGTATATTCCAACGATGGGCTTCCACAAATGCCCTAGGTCTTCATGAGCAAGCAAGTTGGATGCACACCCACTTAGTTTCAGTTTCAGCTTTCATACACCTATAGCTCTAGTGCATCTGTTGCATGGCAATCCCTACTCCTCGCATTGACATCAAATGATGGGCAACTCCATAGCCCGTTGATTAGCTGCGTCGGTGTGAGACTTTCTCCCTTTTTGTCTTCTCCACACAACCTCCATCATCATATTCTATTCCACCTATAGTGATATATCCATGGCTCACGCTCATGTATTGCATGAAAGTTGAAAATGTTTGAGAACGTCAAAAGTATGAAACAATTGCTTGGCTTGTCATCGGGGTTGTGCATGATTTGAATATTTTGTCTGGTGAAGACGGAGCATAGCCAGACCACATGATTTTGTAGGGATAACTTTCTTTGGCCATGTTATTTTGAAAAGACATGATTGCTTTATTAGTATGCTTGAAGTATTATTGTCTTAATGTCAACTGATAGACTATTGCTTTGAATCACTCGTGTCTTAATATTCATGCCATGATTAGATTACATGATCAAGATTATGCTAGGTAGCATTCCACACCAAAAAATTATCTTTTTATCATTTATCTACTCGAGGACAAGCAGGAATTAAGCTTGTGGTTGCTGATACGTCTCCGTCATATCTATAATTTTTGATTGTTCCATGCCAATATTATACAACTTTCATATACTTTTGGCAACTTTTTATACTATTTTTGGGACTAACATATTGACCCAGTGGCCAGTGCCAGTTCCTGTTTGTTGCATGTTTTTTGTTTCACAGAAAATCCATATCAAACGGAGTCCAAACGGCCTAAAAACTGACGGAGATTTTTTTGGAATATATGTGAATTTTGGGAAGTGAAATCAACGCGAGATGATGCTCTTGGGGCCCACGAGGCAGGGGCGCGCCCCTGACCCTTGTGGACACCCCGTAAGGCGGTTGTTGCCCTTATTTTGTAGCAAGAAAGCTAATATCCGGATAAAAATCGTGTTCAAATTTCAATCCAATCGGAGTTATGGATCTCCGGGAATATAAGAAACGGTGAAAGACCCAAAGGTTTAATTTGCTTGTGGTTATGTTGCTGTCCTTTGGTGCCCATCATATGAGCGCGCTTGTGGATCACACCATAGGGTTAGTTGTATGTTGAAAGGACTATGTATTGGAGGGCAAGAGTGACAGAAGCTTCAACATGGCATAGAAATTGACGCATACGGGATTAAAGGGGGACCAATATATCTTAATGCTATGGTTGGGTTTTACCTTAATAAACGTTAGTAGTTGTGGATGCTTGCTAATAGTTCTAATCATAAGCGCATAGAATTCCAAGTCAGGGATGACATGCTAGCAGTGGCCTCTCCCACATAAAACTTGCTATCGGTCTAGTAAAGTAGTCAATTTCTTAGGGACAATTTTGCAACTCCTACCACCACTTTTCCACACTCGCTATACTAAATCTATTGCTTCTTTACCTAAAACAGCCCCTAGTTTTTATTTACGTGCTCTTTATATTCTTGCAAACCTATCCCGTTACACCTACAAAGTACTTCTAGTTTTATACTTGTTCTAGGTAAAGCGAACGTTAAGCGTGCGTAGAGTTGTATCGGTGCTCGATAGAACTTGAGGGAATACTTGTTCTACCTTTAGCTCCTCGTTGGGTTCGACACTCTTACTTATCGAAATAGGCTACAATAGATCCCCTATACTTGTGGGTTATCAGATCCAGCCGGAAGCAGAGCAATGGCAAGCATCGTCGCAACAATAAGTAGATGATTAGATCCTCGTTTCTCCTAGTTTAGTATGCATGTAAGTGCTTACTTTGGTGTGTGGAAATGTTATGTGTGTAGTCACTTGTGTAATTGTATGCTTAATTTGGTTCTGTAATGCTGTCTTTTTAAGTATATATATGTTGATGCTCTGTAGACAGAACAAATCACATCGCACACGGACTAAACAATGGAACCCATCGGTGATGATTTCATCAATCACTGACAATTGTATACCAGCAATCGTTTTCTCACAACACACATGGCTTGTTAACAGGAATCATCTGTGTTGTTACCGGTCTTCCCACACATTTCCGATTATAGACCTGTTTGCCGCGTATCACACACATCTTGTTAAGTTGAACCATTTCTGTTCTCTTGGCTCAATGCAAACAGTTCATCCGAGTGAACTATATGCCATATATTGCACACACCTTCATCTGGCTGCCCATTTATGTTGTTCCACCTCATCACAAACAATTTATCCGAGTGAACTGTATGCTATATATCGCACACACCTTCATCTGGCTGCCCGCTTCTTTTGTTTTGCCTCGTCGCAAATAGTTCATTGAACTTAACCATATGCCCCTCCTCGCACACACAACTAAAATATGAACCATTTTATCCTTCATCGCAAACGTTTTGCATCTTTTTTGACGGTTATTTGACATCATTGTTTGCGATTAATGCATCGCACACAGTTATGTCAAAGGGTCGCTGATCGTAGTGTCGCATTAGCAGCATCCTGCAGTAGTGTAATTAGATGAACCCTAGCTAGCTACTTAAGCATCTACAACTACTTAAGCACCCATTGATGAACCCTGGAAATTATACAACTAAATAAGCATACATTGGGTGCAGAAAAACTATACAAGTACCAAGCAATTGTACAACCCTAAAATATATTAAGTTAACTACCTAAGCATATACAAATTTATCCTAAAAATTATATTTAGTTAACTACTTAAGCATATAAAAATTTGTCCTAAAAATCATATGTAGTTAACTACATTGGGTGCACAACAACTATACAACTACTTAGGCATCTACAAGTACTAGCTAATTTGATGAACCCTAACTAATTATATGAAACCTAGCTAATCTGATGAACCCTAGGAACCCTATCTAGGCATAGGTAGGGGAGGAGGGGGAGGTGTAGGCATGCTCACCTAGGGCGCGGGCGGAGTTAGGGAGCAGGAGGAGGCAGAGCGGCCAAGGGAGGTGGCGCGTGGCGTCGTGGTCGGTAATGAGGCTTGGGCGCGCAACGAGGGCGGGAACTAGACGGCCACCGAGGGCAGCAGGCGGCGGCGACAGTAGAGGGGGGATTTGGCGGATGTGGCCGGAGGGAGGAAAACCGCGCGGGGGTTAAGTCAAAAATAGCAGTAGCGCTTGTCCAAAAAAGCGCTATGGCTAACTTAGCTATAGCGTTCGTGATACGTCTTTGTCGTATCTACTTTTCCAAACACTTTTGCCCTTGTTTTGGACTCTAACTTGCATGATTTGAATGGAACTAACCCGGATTGACGCTGTTTTCAGCAGAATTGCCATGGTGTTATTTATGTGCAGAAACAAAAGTTCTTGGAATGAACTGAAACTCCACGGAGATTATTTTTGGAAATAATAAAAAATACTGGCAAAGAATCAAGGCTAGGGGCCCACACCCTAGCCACGAGGGTGGGGGCGCGCCTGCCCCCCTGGGCGCGCCCCCCTACCTCGTGCCCCCCTGGGGCTCCACCGACCTCAACTCCAACTCCATATATTCGTGTTCAAGGAGAAAAAAATGAAGGAGAAGGATTCATCGTGTTTTACGATACGGAGCTGCCGCCAAGCCCTAAAACCTCTCGGGAGGGCTGATCTGGAGTCCGTTCGGGGCTCCGGAGAGGGGAATCCGTCGCCGTCGTCATCATCAACCATCCTCCATCACCAATTTCATGATGCTCACCTCCGTGCGTGAGTAATTCCATTGTAGGCTTGCTGTACGGTGATGGGTTGGATGAGATTTATCATGTAATCGAGTTAGTTTTGTTAGGGTTTGATCCCTAGTATCCACTATGTTCTGAGATTGATGTTGCTATGACTTTGCTATGCTTAATGCTTGTCACTAGGGCCCGAGTGCCATGATTTCAGATCTGAACCTATTATGTTTTCATGAATATATGTGAGTTCTTGATCCTATCTTGCAAGTCTATAGTCACCTACTATGTGTTATGATCCGGCAACCCCGAAGTGACAATAATCAGGACCACTCCCGGTGATGACCATAGTTTGAGGAGTTCATGTATTCACCATGTGTTAATGCTTTGGTCCCGTACTCTATTAAAAGGAGGCCTTAATATCCCTTAGTTTCCGCTAGGACCCCGCTGCCACGAGAGGGTAGGACAAAAGATGTCATGCAAGTTCTTTTCCATAAGCACGTATGACTATATTCAGAATACATGCCTACATTACATTGATGAATTGGAGCTAGTTCTGTGTCACCCTATTTTATGACTG
The DNA here is from genome assembly GCF_003073215.2 of Triticum urartu. Taxonomy (NCBI): domain Eukaryota; kingdom Viridiplantae; phylum Streptophyta; class Magnoliopsida; order Poales; family Poaceae; genus Triticum; species Triticum urartu. The sequence goes on from NC_053022.1 coordinate 322,268,285, forward strand.
TTACATGATGAACCACATCCGGCATAATTCTCTGTCACCGTTCCAATGCCTACGAGCTTTCCATATATTGTTCTTCGCTTATTTACTTTTCCGTTGCTATTGTTATCATCACTATAAAACACCAAAAATATTACTTTTGCTACCGTTACTTTTTGCCACCGTTACCACTACTATCATATTACTTTGCTACTAAACACTTTGCTGGAGATACTAAGTTTCCAGGTGTGGTTGAATTGACAACTCAGCTGCTAATACTTGAGAATATTCTTTGGCCCCCTTGTGTCAAATCAATAAATTTGGATTGAATACTCTACCCTTGAAAACTGTTGCAATCCCCTATACTTGTGGGTTATCAAGACTATTTTCTGGTGCCATTGCCGGGGAGCATAGCTCTATTCTTTGAGTCACTTGGGATTTATATCTGTTGGTCACTATGAAGAACTTGAAAGACGTGAAAACAAAAATTTATCCCTCAACTACGAGGGGAGGTAAGGAACTGCCATCTAGCTCTGCACTTGATTCACCTTCTGTTTTGAGTAAGCTTGCGACACCTAAACCTGCTTCTTCTATTAATTCTGATATGTCACATATTATTGATGATGCCACTTCTGCTATGCATGATACTTATGATGAAACTACTTCTATGCTTGATACTACTGTGCCACTTGGTGAATTTCTTGATGAACAACTTGCTAGGGCTAGAGAGAATATGATAATATTGATGAAAGTGATGATGAAGGCTCTCCTAATAAATATGAATTGCATGTTGTGCCTGAGGGCTATGTTATGGACGAAGAAACTAAAAGAGACTTTCTTGCATGCAATGATAGAAGTGATCTTAAGAAATTATTAGCTAAGCTTAAACAAAAAACTCTGAATGCTAGAATGAAATATGATCCTGCTTATGCTACTTCACCCATCTTTGTTACTGATAAGGATTATGAATTCTCTACTGATCCTAATATAATTACTTTGGTTGAATCTGATCCTTTTTATGGCTATGAATCTGAAACTGTTGTGGCACATCTTACTAAATTAAATGATATAGCCACCCTGTTCACTAATGATGAGAGAACTCGCTACTTTTATATCCTTAAAATATTTCTGTTCTCATTAAAGGGTGATGCCAAGATATGGTTTAATTCTCTTGATCCTGGTTGTCTACGTAGTCCCCAGGATATGATTTATTACTTCTCTGCTAAATATTTCCTTGATCATAAGAAACAAGCTGCTTTAAGGGATATATATATAATTTTGTGCAAATTGAAGAAGAGAGTCTCCCACAAGCTTGGGGGAGGCTTCTCCAATTACTTAATGCTTTGCCTGATCATCCTCTTAAGAAAAATGAAATACTTTATATCTTTTATAATGGACTAACCGATGCTTCCAGAGACCACCTGGATAGTTATGCTGGTTCTGTTTTTAGGGAAAGAACACCTGATGAAGCTGAAATTCTATTGAATAATATGTTGACAAATGAAAATAATTGGACACTTCCTAAGCCAACTCCTGAGCCTATTCCTAAACCAACCCCGAAGAAAAGAGGTGTTCTATTTCTCAGTCCCGAAGATATGCAAGAGGCAAAGAAATCCATGAGAGAAAAGGGTATTAAAGCTGAAGATGTTAAGAATTTACCTCCTATTGAAGAAATACATGGTCTTAATTTACCGCCTGTTGAAGAAATATATGGTTTTAATCCATCACCTATTGAAGAAACACATGGTCTTGATAACCCAACACAGGTAGCAAAGGTAAATTCTCTCTATAGATATGATAAAGCTGAAATCCCTCCTACTAAGTTTGCTAGCCAATGTTTGGATGAGTTTGATAACTCTATGGTTAAGCAAGAAGACTTCAATGCTTATTTTGGTAGACAATTGAAACAAAATGCTTATATGATTGAACACTTGGGTGATTATATGTCTAGAGTTAAAGGTGAACTTAAACTCATTAGTAAACATGCTTCTATGGTTACCACTCAAGTAGAACAAGTACTTAAAGATCAGAATGATTTGCTCAATGAATTAAATAGTAAGAAAAATGATAATGTTGTTAGAGTTATGACTAGAGGTGGTAAAATGACCCAGGAACCTTCGTATCCTGAGGGACATCCTAAGATAATTGAGCAAGATTCTCAGAGAAATGGTATTGATGCACCTAGTCCTTCTAAAAGGAAGAAAAATAAAAATGATAGGACTTTGCATGCTTCTAGTGAACCTGTTATTGACACACCTGAGAATCCCAATGATATCTCTATTTCTGATGCTGAAACACAATTTGGTAATGAACATGAAACTAGTGATAATGTTAATGATAATGTTCATGTTGATGCTCAACCAAGCAATGATAATGATGCAGAAGCTGAACCTGCTGTTGATCTTGATAACCCACAATCAAAGAATCAACGTTATGATAAGAGAGACTTTGTTGCTAGGAAACACGGTAAGGAAAGAGAGCCTTGGGTTCAGAAACCCAAGACTTTTCCTCCTAAGACATTTAAGAAAAAGGATGATGAGGATTTTGAGCGCTTTGCTGAAATGATTAGACCTATCTTTTTGCATATGCGTTTGACTGATATGCTTAAAACGAATCCTTATGCTAAGTACATGAAAGATATTGTTACTAATAAAAGAAAGATACTGGAAGCTGAAATCTCCACCATGCTTGCTAATTATACTTTTAAGGGAGGAATACCAAAGAAACTTGGAGATCCCGGAGTACCAACAATACCATGCTCCCTTAAAAGAAACTATGTTAAAACTGCTTTATGTGATCTTGGAGCCGGTGTTAGTGTTATGCCTCTCTCTTTATATCGTAGACTTGATTTGAATAAGTTGACACCTACTGAAATATCTTTGCAACTGGCTGATAAATCAATTGCTATACCTGTCGATATTTGTCAGGATGTGTGTGTTGTAGTTGCAAACGTTACTATTTTAACGGACTTTGTTATTCTTGATATTCCCGAGGACGATAATATGTCTATTATTCTTGGAAGACCTTTTTTGAATATTGCAGGGGCTGTTATTGATTGCACCCAAGGCAATGTCACTTTTCATGTTAATGGTAATGAGCATACGGTACACTTTCCGAGGAAGCAACCTCAAGTCCATAGTATCAATTCTATTGGAAAAATTCCATCGATTATTTTTGGAGGTTTCGAATTTCCTCTTCCTACTGTCAAGAAGAAATATGATATTCTTATTTTTGGGGATGTGCATATCCCCGTTGAGGTAACATAGTGGCATTTGAAATTTCTCTGATTTCATGCTACTAGAAATGAGTTTGTTAACAAGACTTTATCAACCTTGTTAGTGGATTCCTTTTGATGAGCATGAGATGGATGAAGTTAGAAAGCACAACCTTCTGTACCCTCCTTTTACTTTCTGTTATTTAGTTGAAATAAAGTAAAAATAGTATTTTTTGGTCTGTTTTTTGATTTATCCGTGCAATATAAAAATACCCCAAAAATAAAAGTTCTCCAAATGCCCTGAAATTTAAATATGATTTTTTATGGAATATTTGAGAATATCTGGCATTGAGAACACATCAGGGGGAGCAAGCACCTGGCCACGAGGGTCCAGGGCGTGCCCACCCCCTGGGCGCGCGCCCTGCCTCGTGGGCCCCCGGTGGCTCCCCTCCACTTATTCCTTCACCCCTCCACTTCTTCTTCCTCCCAAAAAAATCACCATCCAGCTCAAGCACGAGTTCTAGCTCATTTTGCTGCGATTTTCGATCTCCTTGCTCAAAGCAGCTCTCACAAAACTGCTTTGGGGGATTGTGCCTTGGTATGTGACTCCTCCATTGGTCCAATTAGTTTTTATTCTAGTGCTTTATTCATTGCAAATTTGTGCTGCCTAGGTGACCATGTTCTTGAGCTTGCATGTCAAATTTATATGGTTCCAAGTAGTTCTAATGCATGATATATGCTCTAGGCACTTGTAGGCGTAGTTGCTATCAATATTGTTGAGTTTGGTTTACTTTTATTTGAAGTTACTAAAACTTTCAGAAATTTTTCACAGGAAAAAATATGCTTAGGAAAATGTATCAAGGTGGTTCTTCAAGGAAGCAAGGACACAGGCTTGCAATGCATGATGCTGATGATGAACCACCAAGGGACGCCCCAGTGCGGCCTTGTGAATGGCCTTCAGAGGACTTCATGGATCGAGCAGGAATTAAGGAAGAATTTAACACATATTTGCGTAACGCTGATCTTGTGAGCTTCGAGGCAGAAAAGTGCCGTCAGTACCACTATCTCACTAGTTCCTTTGTGAGGATGTTTGAATTTTCATCTTCACGCAATTCTCAAACTGTCCTGTTTGATCTCTATGAAAATTCTTATACTATGGACTTAGAGAATTTTACCACTGCTTGCAAACTTCCACAATGGGGTAGTGCTAGTGAACCTCGCAAATCTGAATTTAGAGATTTTCTTGCTAGTATAACTGTGGGGGAATCTAGAGATATAGCACAAGCTACCACAGGGAGCATTCATTTTCCTTCTATACATTATTTTGCTCTCTTCATAGGTAGGTGCATAAATGGTAAAGATGAAGCATGTCCTATGTGTGTCCCTGACCTCAGTATTCTTAGGAGTGCTGTGTTAGGAGATAAATCTTATAATTTGGGAGCCATTGTTGCACGTAGGTTGCATCATAATAGATTTAATGGAGATTTCTTCGGTGGAATTTATGCAACCCGTATAGCTAATTTTCTTGGTATAACCATACGTGAGGATGATATTGAGTTGCCTCGTGCTTATTTGGATTATGAGGCTATGGTTCTTTATCATTTTGTTGAGAGGAACGATCAGTTCCTCCAGTACCAACTAATCTTTGACAGACGACACACCTATCACGTCGCTCTCCCTACTTCTACTTTCTTTGACTTTCAGGCAAAGGGGAAGATATTTTATAACCAGAGAGGAGGCGGAAGAGTATAAGAGGAGTGCTGAGATAGCTAGCCTCCAAGCTGCAGCCCACGATGCAATGACTGCTGCATCTCAATACGACCCCAACTACAACTTTGGATATCCGCCAGGCCATTCGTGGCAATAGATCAACTTAGGCCAAAAGCCTAAGCTTGGGGGAGTACGTATTTCCCACCGACACTACATTCATGTTCACACACTCATTGCTAGATGTCGGTGCTCATACTTTTTCATTGTAATATCCATGTTAGTTTATTTCTTTTTATGCTTTCTTCTTGTGTGTTTGATAAACCTTAAGAAAAACCAAAAAATTAGTTGTAGCTTTTAGCTAATTTTAATTTCCATGCTTGTAGTAGTAATTAAAAAGAAAACCCAAAAAGATTTCCTGTTCTTCTTTTGCTTGTTGGGAGCTTTCCCGTGTAAATAGTTTATTTGTTTTCTTTTCTTTGGGGGTCGATAGGAGAAGAACATGATTATTGTTGAAGTGACTCCTATATGCATTATTGTTGATTTAACCAAGAGTCCATATTGCCTTGTCTTCTCCTGTTTATTGAATGCTTACAGATTCCAGCTTATTCCAATGCACGTGCACTGTTATTATTATTCACATCATTCGGTCATGCAAGTGAAAGGCAATTATGACAATATATGATGGACTAATTGAGATGGGAGAAGCTGGTATGAACTCGACCTCTCTTGTTTTTGTAAATATGATTAGTTCATCGTTCCTGATTCATCCTATTATGAATAAACATGTTTCCAATGACAATTAGAGATTATAGTTGTTTATGCCATGCTTAATTAGCTAGGAGCTTATAATGGTTTACCTTGCGTGCCAACATGCTATTAAAATGGTTGTGATGTGGTATGATAGGGTGGTATCCTCTTTTTAACGATTCGAGTGGCTTGACTTGGCACATGTTCACGCATGTAGTTGAAACAAAATTAACATAGCCTCTATGATATTTATGTTCATGGTGCATTATATCCTAATCATGCTTGCATTCGGTGTTGATTAATTTTAATGCATGTTCATGACTATTGTCGCTCTCTAGCCGGTCGCTTCCCAGTCTTTTTCTACCCTTCACCTGTACTAAGCAGGAATACTGCTTGTGCATCCAATCCCATAAACCCCAAAGTTATTCATATGAGTCCACTATACCTTCCTATATGCGGTATCTACCCGCCGTTCCAAGTAAATTTGTATGTGCCAAACTCTAAACCTTCAAATAAACATTTTGTTTTGTATGCTTGAATAGCTCATTTATCAACTAGGGCTGTCCGTATCTTCCATGTTAGGCGGGTTATTCTCAAGAGGAGTGGACTCCGCTCCTCATTCACGAGAAAATGTCTGGTCACCAGAATGCCCAGTCCCATGCTTTATGCAAACCGAATCAAAATAATTGCAAACAAAACTCCCCCCGGGACTATCGTTAGTCGGAGGCACTCATTGTTTCAAGCAAGCCATGGATTGATGCTTGTTGGTGGAGGGGGAGTATAAACTTTACCATTCTGTTTGGGAACCGCCTATAATGTGTGTAGCATGGAAGATATCGCCATTTCTTGGTTGTTATGTTGACAATGAAAGTATACCGCTCAAAATATTATTCATCTCTATTTCAAAATCGAGCTCTGGCACCTCTACAAATCCATGCTTCCCTCTGCGAAGGGCCTATCTATTTACTTTTATGTTGAGTCATCACCCTCTTATTAAAAAGCACCAGTTGGAGAGCACCGCTGTCATTTGCATTCATTACTGTTAGTTTACATTGAGTATGACTCGACTGAATCTCTTTCACCATGAATTACAATGTCTAGTCAGTCATTGATCTTTAAAGGTGCTTTGCATTTATATTTTGTGGTCTCAGAAAGGGCTAGCGAGATACCATCTTTTTATATCATATTACGATTGTTTTGAGAAAGTGTTGTCATCCGAGATTTATTATTATTGCCCGCTAGTTGATTATGCCATTGATATGAGTAAACATGAGACCTAAGTGTTATTGTGAATGTGGTTAGTTCATAATCTTTGCTAAAAACTTGAATGCTGGCTTTACATATTTACAACAACAAGAGAAAACATAGTTTTTAAAAGTTTTTCTTTATCACTTTCAGTTTGTCAACTGAATTGCTTGATGACAAGCAAAGGTTTAAGCTTGGGGCAGTTGATACGTCTCCGTCGTATCTACTTTTCCAAACACGGTTGCCCTTGTTTTGGACTCTACACTACAAAAAAAGACACATCCGTGACATTTTGGGCCGAACGAAATTTTTTTCTGTCATACATATGACACTTCTATGACAATAATTATGACAAAACCCGGTATCATCATAGATGTGGTGGGCTCCTACTTCTATGACAAAAAATCATGATAGAAAATGGGCTTTTCGTCCTGGGCGGGCCGGAGATGCAGCTGCATGACATTCTTTGGGCCGTTCATGACGGAAAAAACCGTGGTAGAAGCAAGGGGGAGGAAAATTTCGGGGAGTTCCCGGTAACGGTGGGATGTCGGGGGCCGAGCAATGCGCGTTTCTCTCGTACACGTACGCGCGTGTGTGCGAGGCGTTGGCTCTAACTGAACCCGAGCGAGGCGTTGGGCTCTAACTGAACCCAAGCGATTGCACTGTAGGCTACGCGTTACTGAACCCGAGCGATCGATCGATGGCTGTTAACTGAACCCGATCGAGCAATTCCTTCGCTACTGCTGCTAACTGAAGGTGATCGATTGGATGAACAGTGAGCGTTGCGAGGGGGGGGGGTGGATGAACAGTGAGCGGTGGCGTTGCCTCTGGATGAACAGGACCTCGTGGTGTAGAGGCTGGATGAACAGTAGACGATGGAGGGGTGGTTGAACAGGACCCCGTGGTGGGAGGGCTGGATGAACAGTAGACGGTGTTAGGGGTGCCCATGGAGGGGTGGTTGAACAGTAGCCGGTGGAGTAGCGCACGGTGGAGGCTAGATGAACAGGAGCCCGTGGAGGCTGGAGGAGGTCGACGGTAGCCCGTGGAGGCTGGAGGAGGTCGATGGTGGAGATGAACAGTATCCCGTGGAGTCCTGTTTTGCGGTACGCCACACCCCTCCTGATGAACAGGACCCCCGTTTCGACCGTAGGAGGTCCGTTTCGTCCGTTTTGCGGTACGCCACACCCCTCCCGATCAACAGGACCCCCGTTTCGACCGTAGGAGGTCCGTTTCGTCCATTTTGCGGTACGCCACACCCCTCCCGATCAACAGGACCCCCGTTTCGACCGTACGAGGTCCGTTTCCTCCGTTTTGCGGTACGCCACACCCCACCTGATCAACAGGACCCCGTTCCGAACGTAGGAGGTCCGTTTCCTCCGTTTTGCGGTACGCCAGGCCTCGTTTCCATCGCCTGTTCCGTCCAAGCCCTCAGGATGAACACGATCACGCATTCCGTTCCGACCCAGCCGGTTGGCTCCCACGAGTTCCGTTGCCTCCCGATGAACACAACACATTCCGTTGCCTCCCCATGAACACGACGCATTCTGTTGCCTCCCCATGAACACGACGCATTCCGTTGCCTCCCCATGAACACGAAGACGACGTTGTTTCTCCATTCCGACCCAGCCATGTACACGAGCCCTGGCCGTACGTATGCGCGAGTAGGCGTTCGAGACCCCGCCAGTATGTACACATACGTGGCCGTATTTTCTATCTTGCACCATCGACGTTGTACGTACGTGTACATGCTACGTGCGCGCCTCTAATACGACACGTACGCGCCTGTACTACGACACATGCGCACCTCTACGTCCACTAGTATATACATACATACACATTCGCGACCAGAATGACAGCGCTACGTACGCTTCGACCAGGTGGGTCTCGACTGTCAGGCACTTCCTTGCGTGCGAAGATGTAGCTGGTGGGTCCCAGCAGTCAGGGGGGCGTATCGTTTTTTTCCCGGATGCACTTCCTTGCATGCGAAGATGTAGCTGGTGGGTCCCAGCAGTCAGCGGGGCGAATCGTTTTTTTTTTGCCCGGACGCACTTCCTTACGTGCGAAGATGTAGCTGGTGGGTCCCAGCAGTCAGGGGGAAACGTTTTTTTTCATGAAATACGGTGGCCCGTCCGGTGGGTCCCCGCTGTCAGGTGGAGGAATCATTATTTTGCGCGTAATACGGAGGCACTTCCTTGCTGCGGCCGTGGACCCAGCTATCAGCCTCTCCACGTACAGTCCACGTCCGATGGAATTCGTTCCTTGACCACGTTGACCATGCCATGCCGAGAGCACCACGGTGGTGGACGACGGCGAGGACTAGGAAGGGGACGACTCGGAGCCGGGGAAGACGCAGCAGTGGATGCCCACGCGAAGAGGAGTACGAGGGTTCACTGGTTCAGCTGCGGTGTGAGGCTGCTGTCGCCGCAGAATAACAGGGGGTGTGAGTGAGTAGAGGGATGGCCTGGCCAGCGGTGGGAGTAGTAGGGGGCGGTGAGGCCTCCGCGGCATCACAGCCGGCCACGGGAGGCAGGAGCACGCGGCACGACCAGCGCTGGTTTGGGCAGCTGGAGCAAGAAGACCAGAGGTTGAAGAAGCACTACGGCTGTTGGATGAACATCGTACGGTAACAGGAGCTAGAATCATTCATATTGACTAACTTGACAAAGCCTTCCGTCCCCGTCAACTTGGTAGGCCCACAAGTCAGCCTCCCACTGTGTTGGGTTCCAGCAGGCAGGGGGGATATTCATTTTTTTGTGCGTAATAAGGAGGCACTTCCTTGCGTGCGAAGATAGCTAGTGGGTCTGACATGTCAGCGGGGGGCACGTTATTTTCGTGAAATACAGAGGCCCTTCCAGTGGGCCCCAGATGTCAGGTGGAGGAATCATTATTTTGCGCGTAACAAGGAGGCATTTCCTTGTGTGCGGCCGTGGACCCAGCTGCCAGCCTCTCCACGCATAGTCTACTTTCAATGGTGTCGTTCATTGACCATGTTGACCACGCCGCGCCAAGCGCATCCAAGGTGGTGGACGACGGCGAGGCCCCGGACAGCAACGACCCGGAGATGTGAAGACGCGGGAGTAGAGTCGCAGACGGAGAGGTGTACGAGGGTTAACTGGTTCTAGTGAGGTGTGGTTTGGCAATCAGTGGAGAAGAACAGGAGGTGTGGAGGGGTGGAGGGATGGCTTGGCCAACGATGGAGTAGCGCTTCATAGCGAAGCGTGCTAAGCAGAGCTGCTAGCAGCAGGAGGCGGGAGGTGGTCCCGGCGGCGCTGGAGGAAGAAGACGAGAGATTGAAGATGGATGCCGGTCGTTGGATGTAAATCCAACGGCTAACATGTGAGAATCATTTGTTCACTAAATTGACAACGACTTGCGTTGGCTTCGACCTATTGGCCCACATTTCAGCCTCCAAAAATGTGGCACGTATTCAACCCATTTTTTCAGAATTTACAGTCTTTTTTTTGCGCGGTAGAATTTACAGTCAATCTGATCTTTTTTTTGAATTACAGCCATTAGCTGGGCTGGGTGAACAAATAATGTAGCGTCCATGCGGCCCATTTATTTTATTTCCTAAAAAATTACAGGCCATTTACACTTTCTCGAAATACATGATTTTGCTGGGCTGATTCTAATTATAATGTTGGGTTGGGCCAGCAATGTTATCAAAAAATAAAAAGGGGCTGAGCATTTTGTTATAAATATATTTAAATAATAAGTGATATTATTACATTCGTCCTTAAATTTTACCAAGCTTTTGTACACAATCACTAGGATTTTCATGCCAAAACAATCCAGGATTTTATTTGTTAAGAAAATATTTTTATAAGTTAATAAGATGTGGGATATTGTTTTCTTACATATGTAAGTATCTGTTAAATATATGATGACAATAAAAATAATATATAATAACATATAAAATAATATATATATATAATATAGTTAGAAGGTAACCATAAGTTGGACCTGGTGTTCCTATTCTTATATAGAAAAACAGAACAGACCTCTGCGTTTTCTTCAAAAAAATACATAAATTGGGCTGCCAAAAATAAAACCTCGGACCGGCCTATGGACCTCCCATCCGAGGTCATGGGCTGCGCATGTTAAAAATGAAAGCCTAGACGGGGCAGCCCTAAATCACGTCCAGCACTTGCCAAAACTTCGTCCCTCGTTTTCTCTGTGTTTCGCACACTCGACATTGTGTGGGCATTTTGACTGTGCATCATATGAAGATGTGCTATGCATGAATGTTGATCAGCATGATGTTAACTGGCTGGTAGTTCCATTTTCGACCATGAATAAAACTTCCAACATGATGTTAACCCTGTTTGAAAAGGCCGTGTTAATATAAATGCTCTACTTCTGAAAGTTGCAGTGTCTTATCTAAAACTGAACTTGCAGTTTCTTATCTGAAACAGAAACTTGCAGTTTCTTCTCTGAGAATCACATTGTCTACACTTTTATACTCCTATGAAACTGCATTTTTAAGTGCTAAAAATAGATCTCTAGAATTCATAAAATACTTCATATGCTCAATACTGCAAATCTGAAATTCAAAAGACATTCATATCTAAAAGTACTCTCAAAATACACAACACAAAACACAATTCACAACCTGCAAATACTGACAACCCTAAGCTCTTCCTGACAATTCACAACCTGTCCAACTATTGGGCTGGGGGGGGGGCAGCCCCCTCCTATTCCTCGGCGGCAGACAGCCGCCCCGTGAGACGATGTGAACGGCGAGGGAGATGATGGCGGGGAAGCGTCATCGGGACAACGGCTTTTCTCCTCTTGCAGTTGGGTTCGGTCGACGAAGACTCCGCTGGCTTGCTCTGGCAGGACACCCTCACAAACGACACCATGTAGATGATCGATCCTTCAATCTCTGGTGGATGCTCCATCTGGGATCAATACTCCCACCACCGCTCCCTCACGATTGGATTCGGTGAATCTATTTGCTCCATGGCCCAGAGGAGCAGCTCTATGTACTCCGGCGTGACTCCCTCCGGGAGTATTGCCGCCTTTTCGCTTTGTTGCAGATATTTGGCCATGGATGTTGCCGTCGCCGCTAGCTGGTCCTTGTTGTCAAACCAAGACTGTATCTCCAACATCCTAGCTAGCTTCACAGGGTCGCCGTCTACGATCCTCACATATCGGTTGTACTCCTCCATCGATCTACTTCTCCACAACACCTTCACTCGCCGGCGATGGTTTTTGAACGGAAGAGGAGAGGAGCAGCACTGGTTTTGGATTAGAACGGGAGAGGAGAGACGCTGGTTTTGGACTGGAATAGGAGAGGAGGGGCGGTGGTTTTGAAATGGAAGAGGAGAGGAGCGCCGCTGCATTTAGATTGGAACAGGAGAGGAGCGGCTGTGGTTTAAGAGGAGAAGATAATTAAATCACCACATATTAGTCCCATTTTTATTAGTCCCGCTGTAATTAAATCACCACATATTACACTGATTCCGCTGCTCGTTGCGTACGCTGATTGGGAGAAATAAATACCCAGCCGTAGCATGCACTAGGGATGTGCGCGTGACTCTTGCATGCGGCTGCATGTAGAGGGAGGCGAGATGATTCAATTAATTAATGCCGCTCCTACTCGTCCCTGCACGTCCTTCAATACTACGGCAGTTCGCTCCTAGTCGTCCCGTCCATTCACATTACGGCAGTTCCACTAATCCTAACCCTCCTCCCAAATCCATGGTGTCCCAAATCTCCACGATCGGCGGTGAGTACAAGGTTAGAACCATCACCGGCGATGAGTTGGACGTCATCTACACCCGTTCTTCCGCGACGGTGAAAGGATGCCTTTCTCGCTTCAGACGCATGTTCGAAGACTCAGATGATGAGTGGGTCACTGGGCTAGATGTTGAGTACACCACAGTCCTGGGACCAGAGAAGGATCTAAAGGACAAAGAGAGGAAGAAGCCCGCCGTGATCCAGGTTTGCGTGCATGACTTATGCTTGGTCTACCACATATGCCATGCCGACGTTGAGTGCCAGGATTTTAAGGACTTCCTCGAGAGCAACCTAGTCAAATTCGTTATTATAGACTTTGGTAACGACAAAGAAGTCATGCATCGGATAGGCGTCGTTGTAGGCAACACCTTCGACCTCTAGAAGAATCGGTTGGTGTCCTCTCGTCAGCCTTCAATGCTGACCCTGGCAGGAGCCATGGTTCATCCTTCATACGGTAAACTGGAGAAAGCTCCATACATGTTTCATCGTCATGCATGGCAGCGGAATGTACAAGATATAGACCACATCCACTATGCTGCAATGGATGGCTACCTTTGCTTCAATATCTACAAGGGTTGGATGAAGAGCAACAGCCAAGTGTGTGGTTCAAGCAAAGAAGTATCGGCCAAGAGGAAGAGGGACAAGGATGAAGTCGAGGACGTGGACGAGGACTCCGAGTAAGGTGGCAGTGTCGTTGCTCATGGTGGTTCTAATGCAGTGTCTACCGGAATAGTTGCAAAGTTTAATTTCAAGTGTGCTTAATTTAATTTGAGGGGTGTGTTGTGCTGAGCCCCCAGCAAAACTATGTTATGTTCCTTCTCATTACTTTAACTCTTCAGTACGTACATACTAGTATTTCTTACATTTCATCTTTTAGTTGGTATAGTACTACCACTCGTTTCTTCACATTATATGCGTACAATATATATGGCCAACATCATATAGCCAGCAGTTTAGTTGTCAAAGAATTTCAGGGTGCTTAGTTTTGTCAAAGAATTCCAGGATTCTTAGAGGGTGCTTGGATCCAAGGGACTTATTTTAGTCTAACTAAAAATAGTCTCTTTAAGAGGCTAAAGTTCCAAGCACCCCTGACTAAAGAGGAGCTAAAACTAGTCTTGAGACTAAAAAATTTTAGTCAGGGGTACCCCTACTAAAATGTGGATTAGTCCTCTCTCTACTCATTTAACTCATCTCCTTTAACACATGCGATTTTCTGGATTGGAGGGTTTGGAGGATAATAAATGCTCATTAACTTGATTTTAGCTTTTTTAGTATTTGGATCCAAGCATGGGTGAGGCTAGCATGTTTTAGTCCCACTACTTTTAGTCATGGGACTAAAACGTATCCAAGCACCCTCTTAGTTTTATTTGAGGGGTGGGTTGTGCTGGACACCATTATTGTGACTAGCCTTTTTAATAGTACCATATGCATAATTTGGCGACGAGCGCTCTCTATATGTACCACCTTTTTTTAATTTCAAGTTTAATTCCATGGCGCAATCCATCGATACTACTGTTGTACAAAAGTATACATTTTTAAAAGGCTAGAGGGCGGGGCAGTCTAGCTTGGTCGGTTTCACGAGAGGCGAGGGACTTTATGATTTGACAGCTCATTACTGCTGGAAGGCGGGGCCTTGTGATTTGACTGCTCGTATAAATGCACCGACGACCTGATCGAGGAGGAGCAAAGAACCGTGCGGTATACTCAAGTTTTCCACTGGAGTAGTACTGCGACAGAGGAGCACGAAACACGGCAGCCCAGTGCCATATGGCGATAAAAATGATCTAATTTGCTACTCATCTCATTGTTAGCATTGTTCTATTCATTCCCTCAAAAAAACCATTGTTCTATTCATGCCTCGCATAGAATGTGACACGTGCGGCGAAACACCCGAAGCAAAAGATGAAACACAGGAGCAAAATAACAAGGAAGATTATCACCCCAAATGATTTAATTCGCCGTGGATTCGTAACTGCTTCTTCATCGCCTCCACGACCACCATCTCCTTGCGTGTCTCCTCCGCTATCTTCTTTATTCTGTCCATGACACGGGATTTCTCGACGCGAGCCTTCATCATCTGTTCCACGGCCGCATTACGTACCTTGACAGTAGTCGGGTGCTCGATGCGGAGCTTCGCCAACTCCTCCTTCTGTTCCATGACGAGGGCCTGCAGCATCTTCATCGAGGAACTACTATTCTCATGCAGCTTCTTCCAGCCGGCGTTCTTCTCCTTCAACAGGTCGATCTCGTGGTAGAGCTTCGCCTTGTCCTCCTGAAGTCACAGGATTTCGCCGGTCGCCTTCTTCTCCGAGGCAATGCTCTTCTCCAGCAGCATCACCAAGCCGGCGGTCAACTCCCCCTGCTGATTAAGCTCAGCGGTCATGTCGTCGAGGCTCTCCTTCAGCAACTCCATCAAGCCCTGGATGAAATCCTTCTGCTTATTGAGGTGCTTATTGAGCTGATCGGGCATGCCGTCGAGGGATAATGACTCCAGCTCCGCCGGCTCGGCATATTCTCCTCCGCGGCTAGGGCGCTCCTGGGAGCCATCGCCTGCCCGTGAGAGATCTTTCGAGGTCTCTGCGTGGCGGCGAGCCCTCTCTTTTTTTCTGCAGCCTTGGTTGCCGCTCCCTTGTTACGAGTAGTTCTCGACCTAGAGCTCTGCTCACCGGCCATGGAAACGACGGACGAAGAAGAAGCACTTATGAGGAGGAAAGGTAGAGTAATTTTCAGTTAGGTAGTTCCCCTTTTTATAACCTAAGTACTAGCACTAGTACTAATACCTGCATAGTGGGAACACGTTCAGGTTTGGTACGTACTGGTAGGTGTGAGCAGGCTTTCGAATGTGAAGGGAACAAGGTAAAGATTAATTGATGGTTTTGGTTTCGAGGCCCGAAATGGCTCCCGATGAGTTTAGCGGAACATAAATTTCAAGTACTACACTGCTCAAATGCGTAAATATTATGCTACTGTCAAAAATTGGCACAAAATACGAAGGAGACCAATGGAAGTACTACTAGCAACCCACGATTTAACTACTTGCATGCGTGTAGTGGAGTAATAATGTCTTTCTTCCACCCTCACGTCCACTCAATTTGCATGCGTTGTATTAATTGACCATCAATGAAGTGAACGACTTTACACGCGTCAACTTATCACATGGTGTGGATCTTGGTACAAAATTGCGTCCGCCCGTGTACCCGCGTGTGCGTGCGAGGGAATGAGTGCGTGCGTGGCATGCGTGCACATCTTCGCTTCGTGCATGTACTGCCAGTATGGCTCAGGGAGGACGAGAACATTCTTCTGGAACCAGTAGCACATCACTGTGATCAATCCACGCAAGGAGGTCGCGACAACGCCTCCACATGTGCCACGTGGCTTCATGAACTATAAGAGAGACACTGTGTAGCGTGCCATTGGTATTCTAATTTACGTGTTTTGCACATACTCGAAGTACTAGTAAGGTACACGTGCATTGCACGCATCAGATTTTGCAACCAAATTATGAATAAATACCACACTATAGCATGTAAGCTCTGAGTCATATATGCCAGATGTAGCCCTTCGTTTAATTCTTATAGTTCATCTCATTCAAAATCAATTAGTTTTCATAAAAAAGCTAAGAACGCGGGAATAGGAAAAACATGGGATTATAGTGGAATGTCATCTTGAATCCTACAGGATTGTATGAGTGTTTGATTGTGCATAGAAAAAATGCAGAATTCTTTCAAAGAGGTTTGAGTGGATATGATGTTTCCTATGAAATCTAGTGCAAATGAATCATATGGAAAAAAGCATATGGTTTACAATCCTACGAATCAAACAACCAAGATAGGAAAAATTCCTAATGATTAGAATCCTCCAAAATTCCTTTGAGAATCCTTTGAATCAAAGAAGCCCTTAATCTATTTTATGATTCATGGAATTGTGCGTTGTAAAGCATAAAGTAAAAAACAAATAATGGAAATTCAACTAGAAAAAAGTTTGGGTAGTTATGATACGGAAGAATCTACAACAAAAGAGAACCACTGTTGTTTTGAGGTTTGTCCATTATGATTAAGTTCAACCATGGAGTCTGCTAGATTTTACATGTGGCAAAATCTGGTGGGGGCTAGAAGATGGTGCGAGGGGCCGAGTGGACGGAGACTATGAAGGAATGCACAAGTGCGAGATCGATATTTAAAGAGAGGGGGCGAACACGTGCGCTGTTGCGCGCAATGGCGGAGCCATGAAAAATAAATGAGCTAGGGGGCCAAGCATTGCTAATCCTCTACGAGGAGGGTCAATTCATGAACTTAAACCATCTTTAGCAGCAATTGTCTAATGATCACATTCATATTAGCCTCGATATATAGTGATGTTAGGGGGGAGGGGGCAGGGCCCTTACTGCCCCTATCTTCGCCATTGTCCACGCGTCTGAGAGATGAAGCGGAAGGCATGGATGATGAGAGGGGGGCGTTGGATATATAATTAATGTGGGTGTATTAGCTATATATGTTAATCCTATATAGAGAGGTATAGATTGATCGATGTGGACGTGGGAAAGAGAGTGAGACCTCACTGGATATATCGATTGATCGGTTTGTGTGGAAAACTATGAAAGACCTAGCTATATACACACATACATAGAGGAACATCGATCTTTGTGCATGCACACGTGAGAGATAAAGAATGCCCAATATGATGGAGAGGGGGATGTGTGTGGGTATGTGCCTTCATGGGAGACTGACCTGAAGAAAAAGATTGCATGCGTGCGATGGATAATGCCGACTGGTAGTGTGTGTGCATGCATGCACGAGAGAAAGTTAGTGGTACAATTATAAAGAGAAGACTACTGTGTGGGTGTAAAATAATAGGTGAGGTCATAATAAATGTAAAGTTGAATTCAAATATTTGAATAAGAGATCCTGATGTTTGAAACCCATGCATGCATGAATATAACGGAGATCTGTGCGGTGTGGTTTGGAAACGAGCATGTTGTAATGTATACACATTGAACAAGGTCAGACCGATTTGAATTTGAGATACCGATGGCAGATATCATTTGGCCACGTCGCATCCGTGCATGGACACACTATTCTAATTGGAGATGATGGGCGGCTTTCGCATCACATATCTATATCTATACCCCTATATATTATATTTTCATATTGTGTGCGGGTAACTTTAACTTTGAAAGATGGTCGTTGGATGAGGCGAATCCGATGGTCCAAAGATGGAAAATTTGAGCACTACTGGCCATTGGATATCATCTAGATTCCACCAGATTTCGCCACATGTATAATCTAGAAGACTCCATGGTTGAACTTAAGCATAATGCACAAACATCAAAACACAAGCACTTCTTATTTGTTCTAGAATCTTCCGTATCAGAATTGCCCAAATGTTTTTCTACATGATTTGCCATTATTTATTTTTACTTTATGTCTTACGACGCACAATTCCATGAATCTTAAAATAGATTAGCTTTCTTATAAAAACTAGATGATTTTGAATGAAATGAACTATAAGAATTAAACGAACATCTACATCATGCATATATGACTCAAAGCTTGCATGCTATAATGTGGTATTTATTCATAATTTGGTTGCCAAATCTCATGCGTGCAATGCACGTGTACCTTACTCTAGTCTAAATGGTGTTTGTGTGTGTGTTGTGCGTGTTGAGGTGCAAATTGTCTTTTTTTGGGTACACGTTAAGCTTGTTCTTTCGAAAGTTCAAGCCGCGCCTTGTTATGCCGAAAATTCAAGCTAGCGTCTTTGTCTATCGTGCTGCGAAACTGCCGCCTCTTCAACCCGTGCCTTGTTAGCCCGAAATATTTAAGATATATCTTTGTCTCGTTGTGCTCCATCTCAACCCGCACGTTGCTATTCCGAAATTACAACGCGCGCGAAAACTCCCACCTCCTGTGAAATCCCGACACGCGAAATGCCCGTGGTACCCCTGAACCAAAAGAACCGCCTCAAATCGGTGGGGGTACTTTCGTAACTTACCCCACATTTCGGACAAGCGCGTCTCTAAGCCATGGTTCCCCACTGCCATCCCATTCGCCCACCCATTCGTACACCGAGTCAGCAAAAACCTGCGATGAAACCCCACACCATGCTCCGTCCGCCACCTAGCCGGAGCCTCTTCCCCGACGACATCGTCCACAGCAACACCTCGACGTCCCTCATCCACCGCACCAGATGAGGATCTGTCGTCGATCTCATCGTCCCGCCGGTTCAGCCACCCCGTCCTCCACCTCCAAGGAGCTGCCCCGACGTTCCCCTCGTCTTTCGCGCCACCTCCATTCCCACACCACCGTCTTCACCTGCACCACCGGAAGAGCATCATCATCACCGTTTCCTCGGATGAAGCTGCGGCCTAATCGGCGCCACCAAAGAGGTTGTACACCAATCGCCGCATTTTCTTCTTGATTCGATCTCACGGTGCTGCCGGCGCTCGGTCCCGAGCCGACACGGCGCGGCTCCATCCACGGCGGCGTCGCCAGCCACTTCCTCCACGGCATCGCTCCCTCGGTGGCGACTTCCACATCAGTAGGAACTGCTGCTGCTTTAGCTCTCGCTCGCGCTGCTGCTCTTGCTCTTGCTTGCGATGCTGCTCGGATTTAGCTACACTTCAGTCGACTGAATCGACTTTTGGGTCAGTCGATTTTCAGGGGGTGGGGGGGCTCGCCGGGGTGAAGGAAGAACCAGCCGTAGCGGGGAGGGAGGCTCGCTAGAGAGGTACCCCACTATCTATCTTAGGGTTCAGGATGGGGGCGGTGGTCGCCGGCGGTGGTGGGGCGTTGGCGGGGCGGGGCGTGGGGATCGCCGGAGAAAAAGCTCGACGCGGGGGGGGGGGCCTAGAGGGATGGCCGGGGCGGCGGCGGATCGGCGGTGGGGAGTGTTTTCGGGGCGGGGCGGGCGGCGCACCACCGGCCGCGGGCGGGGGGGGGGGCTGCTGTTTGGCCGGTGGTGGCTGGCGGCTCAGGGGGGTGGAGGTTGAAAATGAACCGCAAGCCCTTGATTTCGTATCCAATGGCTGCAAAATCGACAGACCAGAGATGAAAAAGTCAGTCGACCGACATGTAGCCTCACCTTGCGAGTGCGTTCAGTTTCGACAGCAAAATTCAGTTTCGACAGCAAATTCAGTTTCGACAGTTAAGTTCAATTTCAACAGTTAAGTTTAGTTTTGACAGTTAAATTCTGTTTCGACAGTTAAATTCTATTGTGGACGATATATTTTACATCTAGCACTTTGTGGTTATGTATTTTACGTCATGTATTGGAGATGCTATTAGAAATCCACTCAGGTTAACGTTGTTCATTGTCTCTCTTGTCCTACTTCAGCCTCGGCGTCGTACAACTCACCGGAGCTGTTCCAATGACGAAACCCTCCATCACAACAGAGCAGTACCTCAGGCTCCATCTCCAGACGCCTAAGATCTTCTTCCCCTCCTCCGGCAGCCAAGTCAGCCGGAGCATCCTCACCGGCCAACCCAATCACGCTGAGATTGACATGGCTTCGCCAAAGAGATTGTACACTTGTTGCATCTCTTTTTTACTCTACATGGTATATATATTGTCCACTAAGCACTCGTAGTAACGGGAAATACGATTATTTTATCCTACTATATGACAAGCAGTGAGGTACCAGGCAACTTAGCTATCCGTGATGGACTCTCTTGAATTCCATCATTATTTATCTCTACGTGTTTGAGCTGTGCATTTGTCGATGGGCCTGGGATTTGAGCTACTATGGCAGTGGCCTGGGTCCAAAGTAATAGAACTAGCACAAAAACATTTTTTAGTGTAGGATTTTCCTTGCTCAAGCCTGCCTACTAGAATCGCCAGTGCTTGAAAGGAAAAGTGAATGAAAAACATTGGAATTGGAAAGTTTCCTATGGTACTACTTTTCATGAATTTGGTGCAAAGGAATGGAGCAAAGGAAAACTGTAGGATTTGTTCCTTTAGTGTCTCCTTGAAAGAAAAACCGTAGGAATTCTAATTTCCACTTCTCCTCCTTTTCATATTCCTATTCATCAAGCACAAGACTAAGATATAGTAGCATAATAGCATTATAACCGTACATTTTCTTGTCGTTTGACTTAATCTCACCAAGCTTTTTTGCATCCTGTGATCTTCCAATTGTTGTGAATCAAACACCCAGATTGGCAGAAATCCTGTGTTTTTAAATTCTTTGTTTTGCACGTGCATTCCTATCCTATTCCTGTCTATTTCCTATCCCTGCATTGTTAGAATCCTCAAATTCAAACAAGCCCTTACTCAATTACTTCTGTTACAGATATGTGTCAAAGAAAACTTGTGTGGTTTGTCCTGTTCCTGTGGCGAGGTGTTCCACCCCAGATCAGCTGCTCCAACGACGGAAGAGTTCACCACAGTAGGGATCCGCTCTCTAGGCTGTCTTTCGCCGCCTCAGATCTTCTTCCCCGCCGTCGGCAGCCATGACAACTGCATTACCGTCATCAACTGAGCAGATGACCTTGAGGACTACACGGGTCCGCAAGAGAGGTCGCACTCTTCCGCGTCTGCTTACGTTATGTGTCGCTTAATATGATGACATGCTACATTATCATCGTGTTCACCTATTAGACTCCGAGTCAGGTCCAAACTAATGCTGAAACTTGAGTTTTTAAATGTTTGTGGGGTACATATTGGGGAAGCAATCAGTACTATCGGTCTACTATCTGGATAATCTCCGGTGTCTACTATGAGTTTCATGTTGGGTGCAAACAAACATTAAAGGAGCCATTATCTGTATTTTTTAACTAAAGCTATTATCTGCCTGCTATCATTAGTTTTGGGTCTATCCACAGTTTGCTACCATCACACTGGATTTGTGCATGCACTCCTTACATAATCTCACTATGTTTTATTCCTATGCATGCCAATTATTGTACGCAATGGAACTGATCATGTAGAGCAAAAGAGACGAGCCTTGCGTGGCAATAAAATTTCATGCAAACGTCGTTCCATGGTGGGCGCAAAGGCAGCCCCCCTCCACCCATTTCGGATCGTAATCAAGAGGAAGATAACTGTTCTGAGGGGGATTCAGAAGGAGAAGACCACTCCTATTTACCCCATGAGGTCTTCGCTCTAATTTGGCATGCTGATGTTGGTAATATCATGCATATGGTGCCTTGCATTGCTTACTGTCTACATTAAAGATGTCATCTGCTTAGTTTATACATGCTTTGTGTCAATGCCATATGTTTAGTTTCTTTATCGTATATGTGAATCATGCAATGCCATCTTGTCTAGCCAGGCATCATATATGTGAATTTTGCAATGCCACCCTGGTTAGCCAGTCATCTTATATGTGAATTATATCATGCCATCATTTTTTATTATGTGTTAAATTTGTCAACAATTTTAGTACATTCAATTACTCTTCCTGTGCATCAGCCATTTGGCACGGTCATGGAAAAATCTGGAGTGGAAACAAGGTCTTCAGAGCAGACAATGCTATCTGACAAAGCGCATGTCTTGCTGGCTGCCGATAGCTCCTCGGAGGAGGATTCAGAGACAGATGACCAGTCATATCCCCCCCAAGGTGCATACCCAAACTTGGCAGGGTTATGTTGCTCATATCGTGCGTATGGTATCTTGCATTGATATGTCATTTGCTTAGTTTAGACATGCTTTGTGTGAATGCCACCTGTTTAGTGTCTAATTACCATATATGTGAATTATGCAGTGCCATCTTGTTGCAAGACATTATATATGTGAATTATGCAATGTTATCTTGTTGCAAGGCATTATGTATGTGAATTATGCAATGCCATGCTGTTTAGGCAAGCGTCATGTATGTGAATTATATCATGCCGTCCTTTTTTTGTATTTCTCATTGCTTTTGTCGACAATGTTTGTATATTCAACTGCTCTTCCTGTGCATCAGCCATTTAAATTGGTGATGGAGAAATCTGGAGTGAAAACAAGGTCTTCAGAGCAAACAATGCTACCTGCTGAAGCAGATATCTTGCTGGTTACAGATAGCTCTTCAGAGGAGGATTCAGAGGCAGATGACTAGTCCTATTATCCCCCTGAGGTGTATGCTCAAACTTGGTAGGGTTATATTACTCATATAATGCATGTGTTGTATTGCAATGCTTAGTTTTTACATCATATACACAATATTGAATGCCATCTCCTTAGTTGACACATCATATATGCGATTGCCCTCTGCTCACTTCCTTAGTATATAAATCATATATTTGAATTATGTCATGCCATGATGTTTGCATAGACAGCATGTATCTTAATTATGGCATGCCAACCCATTTTCTAAACACATAATATAGTTATATCATCTCATCCTATTTACATAGTCATCATATTTTAAATTATGTCATTCTATCCGTGAATTATATCATGCCATCATGTTTCCATCAACGGCATGTTTGTGATTTATGGCATGCCAACCACTTTAATAGACACATCATATAGTTATATCATGTCATCCTGTTTACATAGTCATCATATTTTGAAGTATGTCATTCTATCCTGTTTAGTTAGCCATCATACATGTGAAATTGTGTCAAGCTATCCTGTTTAATTAGCCATCATATATGTGAAATTATGTCCTGCTATTCTGTTTGCTTAGACAACATAAATGTGAATTATTTCATGCCCTATTTTCTTCCCTACAATCCATTGCACCTGTCTATCTTAGAATGTCTGTACATTCAATTAATTTTCTTGTTTATCAGCCATTTCAATTGGAGGGAGTGATGGCAGTATTTGTGGGAGTAAAAACACGCTCTTCAGAAAAGATCGTGCTACCTGTCAATGCAGATAGCCACGGTTGTACTTGCCCAAGAACCAACCCCACCACACATAACCCACACTCATGCAGATTGTACCCCTAACCAGTTGGACAGAGAACCAGCTACACCCCTTCTAACCCCAACCCCAGCAGATAGACACCCAGTTCCCGTTGACACAGCACCGTCTCCACCACAGAGCAGCCAAAAACAAGCAGTTAGTAAGGCAACTGCAGTGCCCAAATCACGAGGACCACCACTCCGAACCCGAAGTCAACGCTTAAAGTAGAAGAAGAATTGTTCTCAGGTTAGGTACCGTAGCTATGGTTCATACTACTTTGCTCCTGCATCACTGTATTTACTGATACCAACTAATTTCAAATTTGAAGGATGCAATTGAAACTCCAATGGCGCAACAGGTAAGTTTTATACCTGTTTCTTCAACGTGTTTGGTTGTTTGCTGTTTTGCTCTATGTTGATTTCAGTTTTAATTGAATGAACAATTATGTTCTCATGCCATGCACATTACAAGTGTTGTTATTGCTGTGTAGTTTCCCACACTTATATTCTGTCTATGCTTCTTTGTCTTAAATAGATATGATTCGAATTGTATCTATCTTGATTTGTCAACATAAACTAGAATGATATAGACCATACAGTGACCATACTACATAGATATATGTTTGTTTCATGTTGTTATCCTGTCCACCTTACTACTGAACTGGTTTACCAAAATGAGTTTCATATACTACATTGTAAACCTAAGATGTGTTTGTTTGTTTCTATTTTAGAACGCGGATAAAATATTGGAGAAGAGTACCCTGTTATGCAATGGTAAAGGAAGTAATGCAGATAAGGTTCAAGATAGTGAGACATCCCTGTTGGTCTCCAAGAAAGCTGATAAAAACTATATTGAAGACACTGAGACAACCCCAAAGTCTTGTCTTGATGTAGTGTTCGAGTTACTGGCAACCACTTCTGGCACCAGCTCTTCGAACTCGTTGCCTGAATCAGTTCGGCTTCTTGCGTCTCAACTTCAAGTTGAAAGACATCGATCAGATGTTATGCGACAGGAAGCCGAAGGACTGAGGAAGTCCCTGCAGAATTCAGATGCATACTTTCTGGTGCAACAACAAGCACTGGAGGACCTAAACGCCAAACAAGAGAAAGTTAATAAGCTTGCTAAGCATCTTGCCAGCATTATTGGTACCCAGGATATTGTTTCTTGAGCTCTTCTGAAGTGGTTTCAGTTCTGGACTTGTTTTGCTACTGTGTTCCCTATATTTGCATTGGTGGCGAACTTTGATGCCTAGTGGATGTAATATGTGTAATAGCCGTGATAGCCTAGTGTAAGTTGCTTGCTTATTTATTTCCTTGTTGTCTTGTTTATTTGTTTGCTTGTAGTCAGTGCAGTTCTTTTTTTGCGGTTTGCTAGTGGCTGCAATAACCTATTTTTTAAAACTAGGCCACAATAACCATGGGCTAATATTTACTGCAGTGACACTGGGCCACCTACGGGCCATAGAAACAGTGGGCCTTCTACGAGCCATATAAACAGTGGGCCTTCTACGGGCCGTACAAACAGTGGGCCTTCTACCGGCCGTAGAAACAATGGGCTTTCTACGGACCATAGAAATAATGGGCCTTCTACGGGTCGTATCATCAATGGTCCTTATATGGGCCATATGATCGATTGGCCAAACATGGGCCAAACAGACCGCATTCTGGCTGTAAACGGGCTAGAATTGGAATCGTCCGTTCATGGGCCAACCATAACAGGCCATCGTTAATAGGTCATATTTGATGACGCTATGAAAACGGCCCAACGTATTAACAGACCACAAACGGGCCGACTGTAACCACTGGCTGAATTTGGCCCACAAGCAGAAAATGATAGTAACGGGCCGTAAGTAAACGAATGCTAGAAAATAGCCCAAGAATAAATGGGCTCTGAGAAGGCCGAAAGATAACATGGGCTAGAAACAGCCCAACGGAATAACGGGCCGTTAATGGGTATAAAGTGATACACTGTTCTTCACGGGCCAGTTTCACCATGGGCCATTAATGGGTGTAAAGTGATACACTGTTCATTACGGGTCAGTTTCACCACCGGCCGTTAATAGGCCAAGAGTTACACAGGGCCTCATATGGGCCGAAAGACGTCATGGGCCATACATGGGCCAGAAGTGAAAATGGGCTGGAATCATATTGGATGGCCCAAATGACGCTACTAGGCCTAATTTGAATAGGGCGTAACGGGCCTTGGGTTAGCGAGCTGTAAATGGGCTATATGCGAACATGCCGTTAACAGGCTTTCCATGGGCTGGCCCACCACCTTTTGACCAAGTCAAACGTGCCGGCCTTTTCATAGGAATGGGCCTCTGTTGGGCCGTGCCACGTGTTGACGTATCATAGGCGCCTTCTGTCCAATGAGTAGATGATATCTGTCCCAGCGATGAGCCGACACGTGTTTCCTCCAGCCAATGATGATTTTACACGTGGAAAATCCCCATTGGTCGGGGCTGTTAACGGGTTATCGGATCCAAAACCCGACCCGATAGCTTAACGGCGTTCCGTTACGGTGGATGCCACATGTCGGTCACCCTTGACGAAAGCACTTCTGTGACGCGCAATTTATCGTCATGGAAGTGGACACTTCCGTGATGATAATTTTGGTAATGTCATGGAACACTTCTATGACAGCACATGTATGACTATCTTGATTCTGTCATAAAATCGTCATGGATGTACATGCATGACAGAAAACGCGACCTACTATGACAAACACGTATCATCACGGAAGTGTATTTTTTTGTAGTGGTAACTTGCATGATTTGAATGGAATTAACCCGGACTGACGTTGTGTTCAGTAGAATTGCCATGGTGTTATTTATGTGCAGAAACAGAAGTTCTCGGAATGACCTTAAACTCCATGGAGATTATTTTTGGAAATAATAAAAAAATACTGGCAAAGAATCAAGGCCAGGGGCCCACACCCTAGCAGCTAGGGTGGGGGCGCGCCTGCCCCCCTGGGCGCGCCCCCTGCCTCGTGGGCCCCCTGGAGCTCCACCGACCTCAACTCCAACTCCATATATTCGTGTTCGGGAGAGAAAAATAAAGGAGAAGGATTCATCGTGTTTTACGATATAGAGCCGCCGCCAAGCCCTAAACTCTCTCGGGAGGGCTGATCTGGAGTCCATTTGGGGCTCCGGAGAGGGGAATCCGTCGCCGTCGTCATCATCAACCATCCTCCATCACCAATTTCATGATGTTCACTGCCATGCGTGAGTAATTCCATCGTAGGCTTGCTGGACGGTGATGGGTTGGATGAGATTTATCATGTAATCGAGTTAGTTTTGTTAGGGTTTGATCCCTAGTATCCACTATGTTCTGAGACTGATGTTGCTATGACTTTGCTATGCTTAATGCTTGTCACTAGGGCCCGAGTGCCATGATTTCAGATCTAAACCTATTATGTTTTCATGAATATATGTGAGTTCTTGATTCTATCTTGCAAGTCTATAGTCACCTACTATGTGTTATGATCCGGCAACCCCGAAGTGACAATAATCGGGGCCACTCCCGGTGATGACCATAGTTTGAGGAGTTCATGTATTCACCATGTGTTAATGCTTTGGTCCGGTACTCTATTAAAAGGAGGCCTTAATATCCCTTAGTTTCCTCTAGGACCCCGCTGCCACGGGAGGGTAGGACAAAAGATGTCATGCAAGTTCTTTTCCATAAGCACGTATGACTATATTCAGAATACATGCCCACATTACATTGATGAATTGGAGCTTGTTCTGTGTCACCCTATGTTATGACTGTTACATGATGAACCACATCCAGCATAATTGTCTATCACCGATCCAATGCCTACGAGCTTTCCATAGATTGTTCTTTGCTTATTTACTTTTCCGTTGCTATTGTTATCATCACTATAAAACACCAAAAATATTACTTTTGCTACCATTACCTTTTGCCACCGTTACCACTACTATCATATTACTTTGCTACTAAACACTTTGCTGCAGATACTAAGTTTCCAGGTGTGGTTGAATTGACAACTCAACTACTAATACTTGAGAATATTCTTTGGCTCCCCTTGTGTCGAATCAATAAATTTGGGTTGAATACTCTACCCTCAAAAACTACTGCGATCACTTATACTTGTGGGTTATCAGTTGGCTACCAGAACGCGCTACTGCTATAGGAAGTAGCTATTTATTTTCCTTTCTATTTTCTTCATTCCTTTTCCTTTTCCTTTTCTTATTTACTTTTCCTTTTTCGTTTCTCCTTTATTTAAGTACCATATCTATAGCGGGGGTATACATAACACACTACTGCTATATTAGCTATAGCGCTTGCTCTGTACACATGCTACTGCTATGCCTTTCTCCTTTATTTTTATTTTTCTTTTATTTTCCTTTATATTTTCTTTTTACCTTTTTATATTTCTTTCATTTTCATTTACTTTTCTATTTGTTTTTCATTTTATTTTATTTTCATTAGCAGTAGCGCTTTCCCAGAAAATGCGTTGCTACAACCAACTTAGCGGTAGCGCGTTTCCCCTAAGATCGCTACTACTATTCCTAGCCCACCAAGAACGGTGTGACACCCCAATATTTTAACCTTGTTTTATTAATTAAAAAATTTCCAGGAAATTTAAACTTTTAATTTTCTGGATTTTCTTTTGATTTCAGAGCCATCCTTTTTCTTTATTATGGAGTTTTTACCTCAAGTGAAAAAACTTTCCAAAAATATTATTGGACTTGTTTAACCTCTCAAGAAAACATTTCTATTATCAGTGGAATTTATTTGCACAATTATTTCTCTCTGAGCTTTATTCCTAAAAATGATTTTTCATTAGTTTTGGAGCTCTTTTTGAACTACAACCACTTGATATATTTATTTAAAATTTTCACCAAAATTTGGAGATGTCATGTGATGTTTTTAAATCACTTTTATGCAAAAATATATTTCATTCATTTAATATTTTGAGCTCTACCCCAATTTTTCAAATCTGGTCCAGTGGGCAATTTTGCACTGCAACCCATTTAAATATTTCTTTCTATCCTCCACCAAAATTTTGGGATGTTCATAGGAGTATATTATTCAACTTTATGCAAAAAACCCATTGATGTTCTTGGTAAAATTTGAGTGAATCAACCTCTTTTTCATTCTGGTCCATCTTGGTGATTTGTACAGCAACCCTAATTATTTTTGCTCTAGTGACAATGTGCTTGCTACTACTTATAGCCCATCTTACAAAACCCTTAAGTCCTGAAGAGTGGACCCATTGGAGGATTTTTAGTGCATGCAACCATGCCTTTTCCTTTCTGTCCAAAACTGAAGTTTTGCAAAACTTGCACTAACAAGTTTCTGATTTTGTCAAACTAACCTCACCACTCTCTTATTCATCCAAAGGGACTCTGGTCTGGAGCTTTTAGGCCACCCCAGGAGTTGCCTAGATGCACTTAGCATTCTGTCGAACACGTTGAGTGCATAAGCAGATTTGGCATGATTATTAGATTGCCTTGTGAACTTGATCCCCTGACCTAACCAGCTTGTCCACTAAACTCCTAGATGGCCCTAGCCTAGACCTGCTAAACCTTAGGTGATTTGGAGCCCTGCGGCATGCCGTGGCATTCTGCCGAACACGCAGCGTGCGTGCTCTAGGCGCGCCCAGAGCGCACGTTTTGCACGCGCGCGCACCGAGTCGCCGCGTCCCACTACCGTCGCCTTGCGCTCGCTCTGGCCCTTCCCCTCTCCCAGTCGACGCCCCGACCCCACCCCTCGCCGCAGAGCCGCCCCTGGAGCTCCACAGCGCCACCGTCAGGTCGGCAGCGGCGACTAGCGGGCGGCCACAGTGCGCCCTGCCATGGACGGCGCCGCCCAAGCCACCCCCGCATGCTAGCTGCCCTCTAGAGCAGTCCGAGCTCATCCACAAGCTTGTCCGCAAGCGCTCGTCGCCGCCACGTCCCCCTGCCGCAACAGAATGACGGTCGCCGGCGTTCTTATCCACGGCCATCGTCGGAACTGACCTTGACCTCCTATTTAAGGAGCCCTGAGCCTCTTCGAAACCTCAGGCGACCTCAAGCCACCCCACCTAGCACCCTCGTAGCAGTCAATCGACCAGGGAAGGTCTTCTTCCCCATCTCCGGCCAGTACAGCCGCCGCCGCCCTCCGGCCCATTTAGTAGCAACCCGAGCCCCTCTCATCCAACCAGTGCCACCATGCGATTCCTGTCGACCGTGCGGAGCTGCCCAACCTCTCAAACGCAACCCAGAGCCAGCGTAGCCCAAACCCCCATTGCTCCTGAAGCTTCCTCCGCCGAGGAGCTCGTCGCCGGTGATTCCCTCCACCCCCGCCGACCCAACGACCACCGAGAGGACCGCCCGGTCTTGCGGATCCATCCCAACCCTCTGGAGCCCGCGGGGAGCCGCCGTTCGCCGGCGTTGATCGCCGGAGCCCTCACCTCTGTTCGGCCAGAGGAGGACGAAGGCAGGGTGACTGGTCAAACCTGACCAGTGGGCCCTGTGGACCCACTGTCAGTGACCCATGCGCCCGTCCACGCTGGATAAGTGAAGGCGTAAAACCCCCAAGTGCGTATCCCCTGCTTCGAAAGCGTATTCTTATCTGAAACGTTTTCTTTTCCGTTTTATTTTAAAAACAGTTTGACTGAAACTTTGACTGGCTATAACTTTTTAAATATAAATCCAAATGACTTGATTCTTCTTCTGTTGTTTCTCAAATATTGTCTAGTTTATTTTCATATTTATTTCAAAATTTTCCAAACAACTTTTTTGTACTGTTTTTGGACTATGTGTTAATTTGAATATTTTCAAAAATAGGATTTGTTGGAGAGAGAAGAAAACTTTCAAAGTTTTGGAATGCACCCTGCCTCACCACAACTTGAAGGCAAGCATTCTGAACCCTGGCATAATGTTTTGTGGGTTGTTCGATACGGTTATAACACCACCTCAACATGAAGCGTTGGTTATTTTTATGTGACGATATGATCATACACCTTGAGTGCATAAATGAAAATCCTTGCTGTTGGAAATGGATAAGCTTGTGATAGCAATCACCCTCATATGCCTCTCATGCCTACCGGGAAGGACCCGGGAAAGTCTCTGTCTTGTGTAGACACGAGCTTGTCCCTCGTCGAGACGGTTATGACCGGTAGGGCAGGGGGGGGGGTATGATAAGTGGTGGTTGTGTCTGATGGCTGTGAAATATAATTCTTGAGCTAACCATGTAGGAAATACTTAAGCCTCCTAAGTCGGCCGTAGATCGAGTCTTGTTCCAGTAACCCCCATACATGTTTCGTGCTGCCACTTGCCCCTGCCGTAGGTAGGGTACGGTTCAGTAAGTTGTCAACCCCTGTCCTAGCACACACCATACAGAGAGGCCATGGTGGAAGATACCGGTTGTAGCTGGTAGGCATGCCACCTGGTCCAGGGGCATGGGTGTTTCCGGTTGGGACCGAGAGGGAGGCCACCCCTTAGAGCGCGCGATAAAAATTTGATCCCATGCTACGCGAGGTTGTAGCCTCCCCACTTAGAGTTTTGCTTAACAGGTGTCTGGGTGATTCCAGACACGTGTAAGGTTAAGCTGGTGTGTGCAAGTCAAGCATGTTTTCGACTAAAAGACTGTAGACGGAATTAGTTCCGATGAACTAAAGAAATCCGTTACTCGTGGGTAAAGAGTACACCCTCTGTAGAGATATTATACCTATTCGAATAGCCGTGTCCATGGTTAAGGACTACAGTCTGGGATGGGTCAATCGTTGGTCTTAGTGTCGGTCTTCCGAGGAGAAACTACTAAACCAGAGCATTGATTATGACCGGTGACGTATGATGATTATGATTATTATTATTATGGACTAATCATTTATGTATATGAATTATTGAGTATCCCTGGGACGGTTCTACCTCCTCGATATTCACCGTGATTATTCTTATATAAGCCCTTTATGTGGTGTCGCTTAGACGCCCGACTGTGGCATGCTTGTTATTTCATTTACTTATAAGCCCTTTATGTGGTGTCGCACAGACGCCCGACTGTGGCATGCTTGTTATTTCATTTACTTATAAGCCCTTTATGTGGTGTCGCACAGATGCCCGACTGAGGCACGCTTCATACTATTATCCTTTCGAGGCGTCGCTTCAGACACCCGATCGGTGTTTTTCATTTCTACTCCCTGATTGTTTACTCATGTTTTAGTTGAATGATCTGCTTGTGTGCATCATGAACCTTATTTCATAATTGACGAAGTGATCATGGAACATTTCAAAACATGATTATCAATGGCTATATTATACCTGTGTTCTTAATGTTTGCGAGTACATTCAAAGTACTCACTGGCTTGTCCCTGGCTATTGTCTTGGCCAGATTTCTTGCGTGGAAAGGAGCGTTGCGATGACAGCCCCGGAACCTACATAATGGTGATAGCAGCCTCGCGAAGATAGGAGTTATCCTGGTCAGCTGTTCCTGTGGGAAATGGAGTCCCATAGACGCTGATGATCCGCAAACCGCTTCCGCCATCAACCCCTAGAAACCAATTGTTGTACCCATAGGCCAGAATGGTCTTGTACTTCATATTTTGTATTTTGCTGGGAGTTTCTGTAACAAGTTGGTGTCTCATCAGCTAACAGTAATCCTGGGGCTGGTGAGCAAAAGGGCCGCTTTTGGGAAATTAATATCCCGAAAATCCGGTCCTGAAAAACTTGGTATCAGAGCCAGGCTGACCATTGGCTAATCCTATCTTAGCCAGGTCGAAAACCTAGATAAACCAACCCACGAGAGCTTAACCAAACCCCGGCCAAGCTTCTCGTGTAAGACAGCCTCACAGTTACCCGACACCTTTTGGGCAGTCGGTGCCCAACCTATCAGCGTAACCTGTCAGTCACACACGAGTGACCGGCCTGTGAATAGTCTTTTTCGCAAGCGTGCGAAGGAAGACTCCGTCCCCTTTTTCTATAAAAAGGGCATGCTAGCCTCAACCCAGCATAGCACAACCTCTACCCCAAACCGAGTTATAATGCCTGGCCCCATTGTTCACAATGAGACCACAGCAACCAACCTTGGAGGTTTTGTGACCGTGCTAGCAAACCTCACCCGCCGTGCCTTTGCATCAGAAGAGCCCCCAAAATATGTTGTGTACCAAGGGTCCATGAGCGGTGAGAGCCGTCAATTTTGGGCCACTGTGCACGTCTATGGTAGGGGTCTGTCGCCAGAACGCCCCAAGTTCACCGGAAGGACAACTTCCTTTGAGCCACAAGCCATCCAACTAGCTGCCCGAGAAGCTACAGTTCAACTCCGACACTTGTCGCCCAGAGTTAACTGTCGCTCCTTCTACTACTACCCCAGCCATGACGGTTATGGTAGACCACCACAAGTTGCCAACGGAGACCACGAGATGGATCCTGCATTATTGCATCTAGTGCGCTATGTAAGTGCACTAGAGGGACTGTTCGATCAAATCACCCTTGATCTGATCGCAGACGTGGAGAACTGGCTTGCCGAGCCCCGGCAAGAAGAGAGGCTGAGCCCGACGCCGACAACCCAGTCGTGTTGTTCAGACAACCGATCGAGACCTTGAGATCAGCCCCGGCCATCGACCAAGGTGCTTTGATGACCCCAGAAGTGCTCCATAGCCTTTTGGGAACACACTCCAGCGGGATTGTGGCCAACAATCCCCGCGATGGTCATCATCACTACCCTGGCCCTGCAGTTCCTCAACCCCCTACAGCTAACTCCGACATTGAAGCCAATGGAGAAGCCTCGGCATCCACAAGGCACGCCCGCTTATATATAAACGAGGTAGACTAAGTCATTCGAGTAGTACCGAGTCTCAGTATGTCCACAACCTGTAGTTGTGTGATCTTGTATTACCGCAGTGTTGTCTGCATATGCGCCCCTATTTTGAAAAGTAGTTGTGCATAAGTGTGCGATGTACGATTGCATTTTTAATTCCGGGCGTAGCTACCAAAACCAACCCCGACGACACCCACAGTAATGTGTCGCTTTGGCGAGATGTGTGTATCTGTGGCTTTGACCCCGACCCCATAGGGTAGAACCGACAAACTAGTTGCCCTTCACCGCAGTAAATAACCCAGCCCAGTTGCTTTATAAAAGGGACACCTCGTTACCTTGCCGAGTACCCCTCATCTTGTGCGCAACCCTCACAATCATTTCTTGCCATGCCTAGCCCTAGCATTTATCTGAGAACCCCGGATGCAACCCCGTGTAGTTTTGTTAAAATATTGTGGGACTTTACCTGCAGTACCATGGGTTCTACCCAGCCACCCCAGTACGAGCTGCTCAAATCGAGGATCACCTCTTCCACCTCGAAATATTGGGCAGTAGTGCACATCCCTCCCGTAAACTCAAATCAGGACCCAACGGAAGTCTCCTTCCTAGGGAAATCTATGCCGACTTCACAGATGGCCATAGAAGCAGCTGCACACGAAGCGATTGTTCGCCTTCGATTCGCGGTACCCTATGCCAGCGAACGAGGGTATTACTACTTTCCGAGCCATGCAGCACCCGGGGAAGTGACATCTTTTCCCGATGGACGAATTGAGAGAGACCCAGTACTGGCCAACCTTGTCCAGTATGTCATCGCTCAAGAGCGTTTGACCCAGCGAGTAATGGGTTATCTCTAGAGCCTCGCTGATTTAAATCCTCAGATCGCCATCGGCAGACCACTGAGGCCCGACCAGGAGAGACGCATTCATCGACTGATCAATCCACTTCCCCCGATAGAAGAAGAGTGCGCCCCAGTACCAGAGACGTTTTCGCGGGACCTCGTCCAGTTGCCATTTTCATTCTAGACGTCACTGCTATGTTCTTGTATTCAAGCATATAGTTAAGTGTTGTAACTCATGCGTGTTATTCTAAACCTTGTGCGATGAGATGAACATTTGGTTTCAATTGTAATGAGTAATTTTTGCTGCTGTAAATTTTGATTAACTATTTTTTTCCTCGCAAGAATTCCTGGAGTGAGATTACTTTTCCCTGAGTTGCTACAGCATATGTCTCCTCACGACATGGAATTTTATTCACATAGCACCACGGCAGCAGACTCACAACCGCAACCACTCGAACACATACACTACTTGCAACACCACGTAACCGTGTTGCATCTGGCTAATCATCTCCCTAACGCACCATAGTATCTGAACGAGAGATTAGTGGATAATCATCCGGATACGAGTTACCTCCCGCACACCAACAACAGTCAACACCCAACACCACACCTACTCCTCATGATCACCGCCACCGCGGAGAGCCAACACTCGAGCGGCAGCATCACGACGATCATCGAGGATCATCGCACACAGGAGCACGGAGAGTCCCAGAAATGCCGCCAGCCCTCCGCACATCAGGATCATGTACCAATCTGGCATCGCCTCTGCCATTAAAACCTCGTCTCTAGCTTCTGTAAACGGAAATGGAGGAGGAAGAAGGAGAAGTGAGGACAGGTGTGAGGAAGAAGAGAGAAACACCTCGGCCGTTTTATAGCTCGAGCTCGGTGTACGGTGGGCGAAGTCCACCAGCGCCGCTCGTCACCCGATCGCCGGTGTTCGGAGGCGAATCCGCGAGCAGTGCCGACAGCAGCTGGCCCACGAGGTGAGTGCATGCTGCACCAGCAGCTAGCACACCACGCACTACCGCAGGTACGGCCTAGATGCCCTACGCGCTAGACGTCGCCGGTGGAGAAGGCGCGGGAAAGCGCGCGGGAGAGAGGAAGAAGAGAGAGCCAGACGAAGAAGAAGAGACTGATAGTGGGCCCTGGGTCCACCTGTCAGCCAGAGAGAGCACTGTGCTCTCGGGTATGACCAGCGTATTTTAAATTTAGAATTTATTCTAAATTTACTGTATCCAGCGTAGAAAATCTCTCGTTTTCCCCCTACTCATAGATTTTTCCATGCAGCGCCAGTGTTCCACACTGTGGTTTTACACCACTTATTACCCTCTCACTATAGCCACATTTTATTGCATATATTTTCTTAAAACAGCTTTTAACAAGTCTCGAGGACGAGATTTTTCTTAAGGGGGGTAGTGTTGTGACACCCCAAAATTTTAACCTTGTTTTATTAATTAAAAATTTTCCAAGAAATTTAAACTTTTAATTTTCTGGATTTTCTTTTGATTTCAGAGCCATCATTTTTCCTTATTATGGAGTTTTTACCTCAAGTGAAAAAACTTTCCAAAAATATTATTGGACTTATTTAACCTCTCAAGAAAACATTTCTATTATCAGTGGAATTTATTTGCACAACTATTTCTCTCTGAGCTTTATTCCTTAAAAGGATTTTTCATAAGTTTTGGAGCTCTTTTTGAACTACAACCACTTGATATATTTATTTAAAATTTTCACCAAAATTTGGAGATGTCATGTGATGTTTTTAAATCACTTTTATGCAAAAATATATTTCATTCATTTAATATTTTGAGCTCTACCCCAATTTTTCAAATCTGGTCCAGTGGGCAATTTTGCACTGCAACCCATTTAAATATTTCTTTCTATCCTCCACCAAAATTTTGGGATGTTCATAGGAGTATATTATTCAACTTTATGCAAAAACCCATTGATGTTCTTGGTAAAATTTGAGTGAATCAACCTCTTTTTCATTCTGGTCCAGCTTGGTGATTTGTACAGCAACCCTAATTATTTTTGCTCTAGTGACCATGTGCTTTCTCCTGCTTATAGCCCATTGTCGGTGTCAAAACCGGAGGATCTCGGGTAGGGGGTCCCGAACTGTGCGTCTAGGCCGGATGGTAACAGGAGACATGGGCCACTTTGTTTTACCCAGGTTCGGGCCCTCTCGACGGAGGTACTACCCTACTCCTGCTTGATTAATATTGATGATATGGGTAGTACAAGAGTAGATCTACCACGAGATCAAGGAGGCTAAACCCTAGAAGCTAGCCTCCGGTTTATATAGACACCGGATAGGGTTAGGGTTACACAGAGTCGGTTACAATGGTAGGAGATCTTGAATATCCGTATCGCCAAGCTTGCCTTCCACGCCAAGGAAAGTCCCATCCGGACACGGGATGAAGTCTTCAATCTTGTATCTTCTTAGTCCGGGAGTCCGGCTGAAGGTATAGTCCGGCTACCCAAACACCCCCTAATCCAGGACTCCCTCAGTAGCCCCTGAACCAGGCTTCAATGACGACGAGTCTGGAGCGCAAATTGTCTTCGGCATTGCAAGGCGGGTTCCTCCTCCAAGTCCTTCATAGAAGATTGCAATCACCACGAGTAGTGTCCGGCTCTGTAAAATAAGTTTCCACATATTGCCATAGAGAGAATAATATTAACACAAATCACATCTGCTGACGTATTCTGCAGTGTGCCATCACACTACAGCCAAGTCCTTTACTTGAATCGTTTTTACTTTTCCACCTCAGCATGTTTTGTGAGGCGGTTTCCTTGGCACTTCTTGTCAAAGCAGAGATCGTGTACCCTTTTAACGGGATTCTCATCAATACGGACATGGGTAACCCAACCGCGCCATTTATCACGGTGCTCGGGAGGCAAGCGAGTTTTATTAGGCAGGTGGGGACGCACAACCGCATCCGCCTATATAAGGGGATAAGGATCCACCCTTTTTACCTACGCCTTCTTCCTCCCTTGCCTACCCATCTCTCGCGCACCCAAGCTCCAGCGCCCAAGCCCGCACTTCCCACCTCAACCTTCTCCAGCAATGTCCGGAGTGGGAGGGAAGTGGATGGTCTCCTCCATCACGGAGGGCAAAGTCAAGAAGCTAAGGAAGGCCGGGTATCTGTCCAAGGACATCGCGCACCAGCTTCCCGAATTGGGGCAGCTTATCCCCACTCCAAGGCCCCATGAGAGGGTAGTATTTCTCCTCCACTTCCTCCGCGGACTGGGTTTTCCACTCCACCCATTTGTCCGGGGGCTCATGTTCTACTACGGCCTGGATTTCCACGATCTGGCTCCGAACTTCATCCTCAACATCTCAGTGTTTATCGTCGTGTGCGAGTCTTTTCTCCGCGTCCGCCCCCATTTCGGCCTCTGGCTCAAGACTTTCAACGTCAAGCCCAAGGTGGTGAGCGGCAGCCAGGCAGAGTGCGGAGGCGCCATGGCGGGCAAAATGGCCAACGCCCTATGGTTCGAGGGCTCTTTCGCGGAGACCCTAAAGGGATGGCAATCCGGGTGGTTTTATATCACCGAGCCGCGCGATCCGGAATGGACCGCAGCCCCCAAGTTCCGATCCGGACCCCCCACGTGGCTTATGTTTTGGAAAGAGACGGGCCTGTCATGGGGTGACGAAAAAGAGGTGACTGGATTGCAAACATGCATCCGGTCCCTGGTGAACAAGCCAATCCGGCTTGTTAATATAATCCAGGTTATGCTCGTCCGCCGGATCCTCCCGTGCCAACACCGGGATTTTAATCTGTGGGAGTTCGACCCGGCACAGCATCAAACCCTTAGCAGGCTCTTCGACACAACGTACGAAGACGCCTGGAAGACGCTATTCAAGGGCGTCGAGGCTCCCGCATCCGCTTCCGAGGACCGCGGATACAGCTCGCAGCGTCACGCTAGCAAGGTATGCCATCTACACCTTTTACAGGATGTTTAAGCTTTTTTCATAGTTTGACTCTATGCGGCATCTAAACTCCCTTACCTTTGATAGGCTTGGCAGGCGATGGCCGAACCGATTAACTGTCCGGCTCCGCTGCCCGAAGACCCAGCCCCAGCTCTACTGGCGAGGCTGCTGACTCCGGTGCCTTATGTGGTGCCGGAGAAGAAGGCCAAGAAGAAGAAGACCACGGGGACTCAAAAGAGTGCCCGCAATGTGGTGGTGTCGGACTCGTCATCCGGCGAGTCCGAGATGCCCTCCTCCCGTGAAAACAAGGAGGAGGAAGAAGAAACCTCTCCCCCTCCAGCGGGGGGAGGAAAGAAGAGGGAGGCCGCCCCAACTGGGGAGGCCGAGGGGTCTAGGAAGAGGAAGACCCCTCCGCCGGACTACTCCCCCAACGCTGAAGAGGACGAAGAGGAGTGGCCAGACAGGGCCAAGCGTCCGGCGAAATCGTAAGTTCGGATATCAGAGTAACTCATGATGTTCCTTTATTGCGCAGCTTTCCCTAATTTCGATCATACTTATGCAGTCCGCCCCGGGCCGAACTCAACGAGTCGTCGAGCGGCTCCCTGGATTCATCGGACGTGAACTCCGTTCCGCCCGCTGTCTCCCCCCGCACTGCGGACGACGCCGAAGTGGCGTCGCGACAAGCTCCGGGGCAGGAGGAGGTGGTCCTGGAGGAGCCGCAAGGCGACCTCCCAGACCCCAGGAGTAAAGGGGACAAGACCCCCCAGGGCTCCAAGTCCGGCTTTAAGCCGGACACCATGCCGGAATCTTCAACGATTCCGGACCGCGGCATGCGAACTCCTTCCAAGAGGAGCAAGCCTTCTGAGCCGGCAGCCTCCGTCCAACCGGAGGCGCCGGACAATCTGCTGGAGGTGCTTGAAGGCGCCTCCATCGACGAGGAGCACTGTACTATTATGAGTACGGTGATCCAGAAGGTCCAGTCCGCCAAGAGCGGGATGAGTGAAGCTTGCGCTAGCCTCCTAACAGGCTTCGAGGTAAGTAAAAATATGTAAAAATATTACCGCATAGACAGTAGCCCCTGATGCTCTGTTTGGCGTTCAGAAAGAAAAGCCGAATAGAGGATCTATTTAAATTTCGCAGGAGTCTAACAACAAAAGGTCAATATGCGTATTCAGGCTTCGCTGCTGGCCACCGCCGCACTGACTGCGGAGGTGGGTGCCCTGAAACAGGGACTCGAGCGGACCGAGCAAGAGCTCAGCCTTGCCAAGCGGCAGCTCGAGGAGAAAGAAGGTAAGAAATACCTTACAGAAATAAGTGCCTATAGAGAGGCGTGATTGCAAAAATTAACAAGATTGTACTGTGTATTGTAGGGGCCACGACTGAGGTGGCAACCCTTAAGCAGGCGCTATCTGAGGCCGAAAAGAAAACGGCTGCGGAGCGCACCGAGCGAGAGAAACTTGGGGCTCAGGTCGGCGAGGTGCAGCAAGAGCTTCAGGCTCTCATGAGAAAACATGAGAGTTTGGAGCTTGAGTCAAAGACCCAAGCGTCCAAGCTCGCGGCGGCCCTTGAGACTGCCAAGTCTGTCAAGGCCGAAGCCCAAAAGGCCCTCCGAGAGTTGGAGGATATGAAGAAGATAGCAGCGGGTAAGGCATTCTTTATGCAAAGCAGAAATATAAAAGTAAACTACTTGTTACTTACCCGAATCCGGAGTTCTCCAGGGGCATTCGCAGATCTTCCCCGCAGCGTATCCGATGCCGCCGCATTCTATCGAGCTGAAGAGGGCAGCTCGACGGAGAAGGTGTTCTGGTCTCAGTATGCTGAGGCCGGACACCCTGTGCCCTTGAGCGAGCAGCTGAAACAGCTGGTCGAACTAAACAAGGCGGCCGAACAGGCCATGAAGGGCTTCATAGTTCGGCTATGGCCCGGAGAGGCCCTGCCTGGGAGCTACTTCGGGCTGGTGCAGCGACTGGTGGAGGCCTGTCCAAGGCTCGAGGTCATCAAGCGCTCCGTCTGCATCGAAGGTGCCCGTAGGGCCCTTGCCCGTGCAAAGGTGCACTGGGGTAAGCTAGACGGTGAAAAGCTTGTGAGGGACGGGCCGCCGCCGGGGAAGGAGCATGGCAAGCCCAAGAACTACTATAAGGATGTTCTTGTGGGTGCCCGCCTTGTGGCGGATGAATGCACCAAGGATGTAATTTTTGAATGAATTCGCTCGTGTTTTATCCTGTGCGCTGAAAACTTGTTCATATGCACTAAGCAATGCTTATTGAATTTAAAATATTATTTTCTGTGCGGCCGTTTATCAAAAATTGAGAGATGGCCAGTCGTCGGCTTCTGCCCCCATGCCACTAGTGCTGGGGTGTTCGGTGATAAACCTGGGCGCTCTTTTTCCCATGGTTGGGTCCTTCGAGGGAGGCGCTCAGCACGGCGAACCAGGCAATCGGACTATAATGCTTGAACACTCTCACTTAGCCATAGAACTTTATAATTTTAAATTTCGGCGAAGCCCCTAGTTCGGAAGACCGAGTTGGGGGCGCTATCCACGCCTTGGTTGGGGTTATCCAGCTCCTCGCTCGAAGCGGCATAAGCCTTTAGGGACCCGAAAAACCTCTCGAACAGCGACCGGTCTCTCACCTCATCATGACAGTCAGTTTTAGCTTTCTCCACTGAGGTGCTTAACCCAGCTCAACCGGGGCACAATCGCAGTGGTTCTCCTAGTGCTACCTTAGCCGATATAGCGGAACGTAAGGCACCAAAACATAGGAGCCGGGCAAACCCAACTATTGACCCAAATCATGATTCGGAGCCGATGCATATAGTGCTATAAGTTCGGGGTGCCGCACTTGTGAAAGTGTACGGACTTCTCACACCATATTAAAGGGTACTGAAGCCCCTGGCGTACTTGTCGTACCATAGTGTACGGGTGCAACATGTCATTAATGAACATATATAAAATAGAGTAATGCAGAAAAATAGACAAAAAGCTAAGCATTGTTTATAGAGAGGCTATTTATCAAAGCCGAACGATACAAATAGTGTGGTAAGCAAAAGATATTGGACTATTCAGTATGTCCTGACCAGGGGCAGGCCGCGGAATTGAATTTATAAAAGGTATACTACTCGTAACAGAGACCACCTGGGAGTTCCATAGTGCGGCATGGCTTGTCTGCCTCCCTGGATCTTGCATCGTTTGTGCGGCAGTCGAATTGCCGAACAGGTCGTCCGAAGTATGGAGTCCTGAAAGTAAGAAAAAATTAAAAAAAGAATCCGGCAGCCCCTAGTATGTTTTAAGCCGTATTTTGGGCGTGTCGTTATTGTGCCCCTTCCCCTGTGCCCATGGTATTTCAAGGGCGTAGTTATGTACGCGAAGTACTAGTTTCGCTATGTCGCGAGAGCTGGGGTTGGGGCCGCATTGCTACGCTTGCTCAGAGTGTGCCAGACGGTCCTGCTGTAGGTTACTCCGGGCGCGCTTGGCAGTGTCTGGCTTTTTAATGGCCGGACTGGAGAATTGCCTAAGAAGGCTACTTTGTACCTCCGCTGCAAGAGCCGCCGTATGCTCCTCCGTACGGAGGGAGAGTTCAGTGTTTCCATTGACCGTAATTACTCCTCGAGGGCCTGGCATCTTGAGCTTGAGATATGCGTAGTGCGGCACCGCATTGAATTTTGTGAATGCGGTTCGTCCGAGCAGGGCGTGGTAGCCACTGCGAAACGGGACTATATCGAAGATTAACTCTTCGCTTCAGAAATTATCCGGAGATCTGAAGACCACGTCAAGTGTTACTGAGCCTGTACAGTTGGCTTCTACACCTGGTATGATGCCTTTAAAGGTCGTTCTTGTGGGCTTAATCCTTGAGGGATCTATGCCTATTTTCCGCACTGTATCCTGATAAAGCAGGTTCAGGCTACTGCCGCCGTCCATGAGGACTCTTGTGAGGTGAAATCTGTCGATGATTGGGTCGAGAACCAATGCGGCGAAGCCGCCATGACGGATGCTAGTGGGATGGTCCCTTCGATCGAAAGTAATCGGGCAGAAGGACCATGGGTTGAACTTTCGGGCGACTGGCTCCATCGCGTATATGTCCCGTAACGCACGCTTCCGCTCCCGCTTGGGAATGTGGGTTGCGTATATCATGTTCACCGTCCACACTTGTGGGGGAAAGCCCTTCTGTCCATTGTTGTTCGGCGGCTTGGGCTCCTCGTCGTCGCTGTGCAGCCCCTTGTCTCTGTTTTCGGCCCTTAACTTGCCTGCCTACTTGAACACCCAACAATCCCTATTGGTGTGATTGGCTGGTCTTTCGGGGGTGCCATGTATCTGGCACAAGCGATCGAGTATTCGGTCCAAACTAGACGGGCCCTGATCATTCTTTTTGAATGGCTTTTTCCGCTGACCGGATTTATAACCTTTGAATCCGGCGTTGACTGCCGTGTCTTCATTGTTGTCCCTGCTGACGCGGCGTTTTTGCCTATTCCGACATGTCCTGCCACTTTTGTCCTTGCTATCCGAATTACCAGGGTTCTTTGATAAGTTGTTACTACGAGCTAGCCAGCTTTCTTCTCCCGCGCAAAAGCGGGTCATGAGTGTCGTGAGGGCTGCCATGGATTTCGGCTTTTCCTGTCCCAGGTGCCGGGCAAGCCACTCATCGCGGATGTTATGCTTAAAGGATGCTAGGGCCTCTTCGTCCGGACAGTCGACTATCTGGTTCTTCTTTGTTAGGAACCGTGTCCAGAATTGTCTGGCCGACTCTTCTGGCTGCTGAATTATGTGGCTTAATTCATCGGCGTCCGGCGGTCGCACGTAAGTGCCCTGGAAGTTGTCAAGGAATGCGGCTTCCAGGTCCTCCCAAGAACCGATTGAGTCTGCTGGCAAGCTGTTAAGCCAATGCCGGGCCGAGAGGGCTGTCCTATGTACCCTGAAAGAGAAACTATGTGATAGAAGCCCGCTTTCCCTCTCTTCTATCCCACCTAACCACCCCTTTGAGTTTGAGCGGGAGGTATTTTATGGTGTGTAGATCATCGCCGCGTGCCATGTGGATATGAAGGAGATAATCCTCGATCCACACCGCCGGGTCTCTTGTGCCATCGTATGACTCGATGTTTACGCGTTTGAAACCCTCTGGGATTTTATGATCCATTACTTCATTCGTGAAGCATAGCGGGTGTGCGGCGCCTCTGTACTGGGCTATATCACGACGCAGATCGGAAGAGCTATGTCTGTTGTGTTCGGCCCGGCCGGATTTGTTGTATCCGGAGTGAAGATCATTGTCACATGTCGTAAGGCGCCTGCGCGATCCGTAGATCGATCTTGTTTGTCTTGCCTTATCTTCCAGTATGTCTCGCAGGCCGGGCGCATTTTCCCGTGCCTTAGTTGAGCGGCGTCGGGGGATGGCTTGGGTGGAGGGCCGAGA
Source organism: Triticum urartu (assembly GCF_003073215.2). NCBI lineage: Eukaryota > Viridiplantae > Streptophyta > Magnoliopsida > Poales > Poaceae > Triticum > Triticum urartu. Next base: position 322,311,672 of record NC_053022.1, read on the forward strand.
GGCCTCTCTGTCGCGGCCGCGAGGTGGCCGGTCTTCCATGTCATGCGCTGGTGATGTAGGTGCTTCCTCCTCTGATCGGGGTAGCGGCCTGCGCTTCGGGTAACTCTTGGAGGGGCGTTCGAGTTCGTACTCTTTGGCCACAAGGACTTCAGTCCATCTGTCAGCTAGCAAATCTTGGGCAGCTCTAAGCTATTGCTGCTTTTTCTTGAGGCTGCTTGCCGTGGCTAAAAGCCTGCGTTTAAACGCTCTTGTTCGGCGGGGTCTGATGGTATGATGAATTCATCATCATCGAGGCTTGCCTCGTCTTCGGAGGGAGGAGTATGGTTATCATCCTCGACCTCTTGGTCTGCCGCTCTCTCACGAGGGCTGGCTTCTCCATCTTCCTGTGCCGAATCTTGCTGAGGTAGGTGTTCTTCGGTGCTATCCGGGGTAGTACAATCTCCCATGCCGGAATCACCGTTTTTGCTTTGACGGGATTTAGAGCGGCGCCGCTGACGCCGGCGCTTTGGCTGTTTCTTGGGGGCATTATCCCCCACTGTTCCATCGCCATCTCCATCTTTTGGAGTATCCACCATATATATGTCATATGACGAGGTGGCCTTCCAGCGCCCTACAGGTGCTGGTTCCTATTCGTCTCCTATATCGTCGTCCATGCCGTCGATGTCTTCGGAGCTGAAGTCAAGCATGTCGGTTAAATCGTCGACAGTGGCTACAAAGTGGGTGGTGGGTGGGTTTTGAATTTCCTCACCGTCCGTATCCCACCCTTGTTGACCGTAGTCCGGTCAGGGCTCTCCTGACAATGAGAGAGACTTTAGAGAATTCAGGATGTCGCCGAAGGGCGAGTGCTGAAAGATGTCCGCGGCGGTGAACTCCATTACCGGCGCCCAATCGGATTCGATTGGCAGGGGTGCGGGGGGCTCGGAGTTCGGAGAGGAATCCGGCTCCTCGGAGTCATGGGCCATGTGGAGTGCGGGGCTGTAGTTCGGCTCGATCGCCTCTGAGATCGCAGCCCCTGAGGCAGCGTCCAACCGCTGATCCTCGATCGGCGCAGTAGGCTCCGAATCAATGGTCGGAACCGGTGCATATGCGGCCTCCAAAGCGTTGTTCGGCGGCAGAGCTACATCATGCCCATCGAGACAGTGCGGCGCGCTTGGCTGTGGCTCGAATCCGACGAAGATCAAGTCCCCGCGGATGTCAGCCATGTAGTTTAGGCTTCCAAACCTGACCTGATGGCCAAGGGCGTAGCTTTCGATCTGCTTAAGGTGGCCGAGCGAATTGGCCCGCAGAGTGAAGCCGCCGAAGACGAAGATCTGTCCGGGGAGAAAAGTCTCACCCTGGACTGCATCGTTGTTGATGATCGAAGCAGCCATCGGGCCTAAAAGCGACGACACAGAGGAACTCTCAATGAAAGCACCAATGTCGGTGTCAAAACCGGCGGATCTCGGGTAGGGGGTCCCGAACTGTGCGTCTAGGCCGGATGGTAACAGGAGACAGGGGACACTTTGTTTTACCCAGGTTCGGGCCCTCACGATGGAGGTAATACCCTACTCCTGCTTGATTAATATTGATGATATGGGTAGTACAAGAGTAGATCTACCACAAGATCAAGGAGGCTAAACCCTAGAAGCTAGCCTATGGTATGATTGTTGTGTATGGAGTTGATTCTGTCCTATGGACTACGACCCTCCGGTTTATATAGACACCGGATAGGGTTAGGGTTACACAGAGTCGGTTACAATGGTAGGAGATCTTGAATATCTGTATCGCCAAGCTTACCTTCCACGCCAAGGAAAGTCCCATCCGGACACGGGACGAAGTCTTCAATCTTGTATCTTCATAGTCCGGGAGTCCGGCTGAAGGTATAGTCCGGCTACCCGAACACCCCCTAATCCAGGACTCCCTCACCCATCTTACAAAACCCTTAAGTCCAGAAGAGTGGACCCATTGGAGGATTTTTAGTGCATGCAACCATGCCTTTTCCTTTCTGTCCAAAACTGAAGTTTTGCAAAACTTGCACTAACAAGTTTCTGATTTTGTCAAACTAACCTCACCACTCTCTTATTCATCCAAAGAGACTCTGGCCTGGAGCTTTTAGGCCACCCCAGGAGTTGCCTAGATGCACTTAGCATTCTGTCGAACACCTTGAGTGCATAAGCAGATTTGGCATGATTATTAGATTGCCTTGCGAACTTGATCCCCTGACCTAACCAGCTTGTCCACTAAACTCCTAGATGGCCTAGCCTAGACCTACTAAACCTTAGGTGATTTGGAGCCCTCTGGCATGCCATGGCATTCTGCCGAACAGGCAGCGTGCGTGCTCTGGGCGCGCCCAGAGCGCACATTTTGCACGCGCGCGCACCAAGTCGCCGCGTCCCACTGCCGTCGCCTCACGCTCGCTCTGGCCCTTCCCCTCTCCCAGTTGACGCCCCGACCCCTCCCCTCGCCGCAGAGCCGCCCCTAGAGCTCCACAGCGCCGCCGTCAGGTCAGCAGCGGTGGCTAGCGGGCGGCCACAGTGCGCCCTGCCATGGACGGCGCCGCCCAAGCCACCCCCGCATGCCAGCTGCCCTCTAGAGCAGTCCGAGCTCATCCACAAGCTTGTCCGCAAGCGCTCGTCGCCGCCACGCCCCCCTGCTGCAACAGAATGATGGTAGCCGGCGTTCTTATCCACGGCCATCGTCGGAACCGACCCCGACCGCCTATTTAAGGAGCCTCGAGCCTCTCCGAAACCTCAGGCGACCTCAAGCCACCCCACCTAGCACCCCCGTAGCAGTCAATCGACCAGGGAAGGTCTTCTTCCCCATCTCCGGCCAGTACAGCCGCCGCCGCCCTACGGCCCATTCAGTAGCAACCCGAGCCCCTCCCGTCCAACCAGTGCCACCATGCGATTCCTCTCGACCGTGCGGAGCTGCCCAACCTCTCAAACGCAACCCAGAGCCACCGTAGCCCAAACCCCCATTGCTCCCGAAGCTTCCTCCGCCGCGGAGCTCGTTGCCGGTGATTCCCTCCACCCCCGCCGACCCAACGACCACCGGGAGGACCGCCCCGGTCTTGCGGATCCATCCCAACCCTCTAGAGCCTGCGGGGAGCCGCCGTTCGCCGGCGTTGATCGCCGGAGCCCTCACCTCTGTTCGGCCAGAGGAGGATGAAGGCGGGGCGACTGGTCAAACCTAACCAGTGGGCCCCGTGGACCCACTGTCAGTGACCCACGCGCCCGTCCACGCTGGATAAGTGAAGGCGTAAAACCCCCAAGTGCGTATCCCCTGCTTCGAAAGCGTATTCTTATCTGAAACGTTTTCTTTTCTGTTTTATTTTAAAAACAGAGTTTGACTGAAACTTTGACTGGCTATAATTTTTAAATATAAATCCAAATGACTTGATTCTTCTTCTGTTGTTTCTCAAATATTGTCTAGTTTATTTGCATATTTATTTCAAAATTTTCCGAACAACTTTTTTGTACTGTTTTTGGACTATGTGTTAATTTGAATATTTTCAAAAATAGGATTTGTTGGAGAGAGAAGAAAACTTTCAAAGTTTTGGAATGCACCCTGCCTCACCACAACTTGAAAGCAAGCATTGTGAACCCTGGCATAATGTTTTGTGGGTTGTTCGATACGGTTATAACACCACCTCAACATGAAGCGTTGGTTATTTTTATGTGATGATATGATCATACACCTTGAGTGCATAAATGAAAATCCTTGCTGTTGGAAATGGATAAGCTTGTGATAGCAATCACCCTCATATGCCTCTCATGCCTACCGGGAAGGACCCGGGAAAGTCTCTGTCTTGTGTAGACACGAGCTTGTCCCTCGTCGAGACGGTTATGACCGGTAGGGCAGGGGGAGGTATGATAAGTGGTGGTTGTGTCTGATGGCTGTGAAATATAATTCTTGAGCTAACCATGCAGGAAATACTTAAGCCTCCTGAGTTGGCCGTAGATCGAGTCTTGTTCCAGTAACCCCCATACATGTTTCATGCTGCCACTTGCCCCTGCCGTAGGTAGGGTATGGTTCAGTAAGTTGTCAACCCCTGTCCTAGCACACACCGTACAGAGAGGCCATGGTGGAAGATACCGGTTGTAGCTGGTAGGCATGCCACCTGGTCCGGGGGCATGGGTGTTTCCGGTTGGGACCGAGAGGGGAGGCCACCCCTTAGAGCGCGCGATAAAAATTTGATCCCATGCTACGCGAGGTTGTAGCCTCCCCACTTAGAGTTTTGCTTAACAGGTGTCTGGGTGACTCCAGACACGTGTAAGGTTAAGCTGGTGTGTGCAAGTCAGGTGTGTTTTCAACTAAAAGACTGTAGACGGAATTAGTTCAGATGAACTAAAGAAATCCATTACTCGTGGGTAAAGAGTACATCCTCTGCAGAGATATTATACCTATTCGAATAGCCGTGTCCATGGTTAAGGACTACAGTCTGGGATGGGTCAAGCGTCGGTCTTAGTGTCGGTCTTCGGAGGAGAACCTACTAAACCAGAGCATTGATTATGACCGGTGACGTCTGATGATTTTGATTATTATTATTATGGACTAATCATTTATGTATTTGAATTATTGAGTATCCCTAGGATGGTTCTACCTCCTGGATATTCACCGTGATTATTCTTATATAAGCCCTTTATGTGGTGTCGCACAGACGCCCAACTGTGGCATGCTTCTTATTTCATTTACTTATAAGCCCTTTATGTGGTGTCGCACAAACTCCCGACTGAGGCACGCTTCATACTATTATCCTTTCGAGGCGTCGCTTCAGACACCCGATCGGTGTTTTTAATTTCTACTCCCTGATTGTTTACTCATGTTTTAGTTGAATGATCTGCTTGCGTGCATCATGAACCTTATTTCAAAACTGACGAAGTGATCATGGAACATTTCAAAACATGATTATCAATGGCTATATTATACATGTGTTCTTAATGTTTGCGAGTACATTCAAAGTACTCACTGGCTTGTCCCTGGCTATTTTCTTGGCCAGATTTCTTGCATGGAAAGGAGCATTGCGATGACAGCCCCGGAACCTACGTAATGGTGATAGCAGCCTCGCGAAGATATGAGTTATCCTGGTCAGCTATTCCTGTCGGAAATGGAGTCCCATAGACGCTGATGATCCGCAAACCGCTTCCGCCATCAACCCCTAGAAACCAATTGTTGTACCCATAGGCTAGAATGGTCTTGTACTTCATATTTTGTATTTTGCTTGGAGTTTCTGCAACAAGTTGGTGTCTCATCAGCTAACAGTAATCCTGGGGATGGTGAGCACAAGGACCGCTTTTGGGAAATTAATATCCCGAAAATCCGGTCCTGACAAACTTGGTATCATAGCCAGGCTGACCATTGGCTAATCCTATCTTAGCCAGGTCGAAAACCTAGATAAACCAACCCACCAGACCTTAACCAAACCCCGGCCCAGCTTCTCGTGTAAGACAGCCTCACAGTGACCCGACACCTTTTGGGCAATCGGTGCCCAACCTATCAGCCTAACCTGTCAGTCACACACCAGTGACCGGCCCTTGAATAGTCTTTTTCGCAAGCGTGCGAAGGAAGACTCCGTCCCCTTTTTCTATAAAAAGGGCACGCTAGCCTCAACCCAGCATGGCACAGCCTCTACCCCAAACCGAGTTATAATGCCTGGCCCCATTGTTCACAATGAGACCACAACAACCAACCTTGGAGGTTTTGTGACCGTGCTAGCAAACCTCACCCGCCGTGCCTTTGCATTAGAAGAGCCCCCAGAATATGTTGTGTACCAAGGGTCCATGAGCGGTGAAAGCCGTAAATTTTGGGCCGCTGTGCACGTCTATGGTAGGGGTCTATCGCCAGAACGCCCCTACAGGTTCACCGGAAGGACAACTTCCTTTGAGCCACAAGCCATCCAAGTAGCTTCCCGAGAAGCTATAGTTCAACTCCGGCACTTGTCGCCCAGAGTTAACTATCGCTCCTTCTACTACTACCCCAGCCGTGACGGGTATGGTAGACCACCACAAGTTTCCAACGGAGACCACGAGACGGATCCTGCATTATTGCATCTAGTGCGCTATGTAAGTGCACTAGAGGGACTGTTCGATCAAATCACCCTTGATCTAATCGCAGCTCATGGAGAACTGGCTCGCCGTGCCCCGGCAAGAAGAGAGGCTGAGCCCGACGCCGACAACCCAGTCGTGCTGTTCGAACAACCGATAGAGACCTTGAGATCAGCCCCGACCATCGACCAAGGTGCTTTGATGACCCCAGAAGTGCTCCGTCGCCTTTTGGGAACACACTCCAATGGGATTGTGGCCAACAATCCCTGCGATGGTCATCATCACTACCCCGGCCCTGCAGTTCCTCAACCCCCTGCAGCTAACTCCGACGGTGAAGCCAATGGAGAAGCCTCGGCATCCACAAGGCACGCCCGCTTAGATATAAACGAGGTAGACTAAGTCACTCGAGTAGTACCGAGTCTCAGTATGTCCACAACCTGTAGTTGTGTGATCTTGTATTACCGCAGTGTTGTCTGCATGTGCGCCCCTATTTTCAAAAGTAGCTGTGCATAAGTGTGTGATGTACAATTTCATTTTTAATTCCGCGTGTAGCTACCAAAACCAACCCCGACGACACCCACAGTAATGTGTCGCTTTGGTGAGATGTGTGTATATGTGGCTTTGACCCCGACCCCATAGGGCAGAACCGACAAACTAGTTACCCTTCACCGCGGTAAATAACCCAGCCTAGTTGCTTTATAATAGGGACACCTCGTGACCTTGCCGAGTACCCCTCATCTTGTGCGCAACCCTCACAACCATTTCTTGCCATGCCGAGCCCTAGCATTTATCTGAGAACCCCGGATGCAACCCTGGGTAGTTTTGTTAAAATATTGTGGGACTTTACCTGCAGTACCATGGGTTCTACCCAGCCACCCCAGTACGAGCTGCTCAAATCAAGGATCACCTCTTCCACCTCGAAATATTGGGCAGTAGTGCACATCCCTCCCGTAAACTCCAATCAGGACCCAACGGAAGTCTCCTTCCTAGGGAAATCTATGCCGACTCTGCAGATGGCCATAGAAGCAGCTGCACATGAAGCGATTGTTCGCCTTCGATTCGCGGTACCCTATGCCAGCGAACGAGGGTATTACTACTTTCCGAGCCGTGCAGCACCCGGGGAAGTGACATCTTTTCCCGGTGGACGAATTGAGAGAGATCCAGTACTGGCCAACCTTGTCCAGTATGTCATCGCTCAAGAGCGTTTGACCCAGCGAGTAATGGGTTATCTCTAGAGCCTCGCTGATTTAAATCCTCAGATCACCATCGGCAGACCACTGAGGCCCGACCAGGAGAGACGCATTCATCGACTGATCAATCCGCTTCCCCCGATAGAAGAAGAGTGCGCCCCAGTACCAAAGACGTTTTCTCGGGACCCCGTCCAGTTGCCATTTTCATTCTAGACGTCACTGCTATGTTCTTGTATTCTCGCATATAGTTAAGTGTTGTAACTCATGCGTGTTATTCTAAACCTTGTGCGATGAGATGAACATTTGGTTTCAATTGTAATGAGTAATTTTTGCTGCTGTAAATTTTGATTAACTAATTTTTTTTCCTCGCAAGAAATCCTGGAGTGAGATTACTTTATTCACATGACATGGAATTTTATTCACACAGCACCACGGCAGCAGACTCACAACCGCAACCACTCGAACACATACACTACTTGCAACACCACATAACCATGTTGCATTTGGCTAATCATCTCCCTAACGCACCACAGTCTCTGAAAGAGAGATTAGTGGATAATCATCCGGATACGAGTTACCTCCCGCACACCAACAACAGTCAACACCCGACACCACACCTACTCCTCGTGATCACCGCCACCGCAGAGAGCCAACACTCGAGCGGCAGCATCACGACGATCATCAAGGATCATCGCACACAGGAGCACGGAGAGTCCCAGCAATGACGCCAGCCCTCCGCATATCAGGATCACATACCAATCCGGCATCGCCTCCGCCATTAAAACCTCCTCTCTAGCTTCTGTAAACGGAAATGGAGGAGGAAGAAGGAGAAGTGAGGCCAGGTGTGAGCAAGAAGAGAGAAGCACCTCGTCCATTTTATAGCTTGAGCTCGGTGTACGGTGGGCGCAGTCCACCAGCGCCGCTCGTCACCCGATCGCTATTGTTCGGAGGCGAATCCGCGAGCAGTGCCGCAGCACGCTGGCCCGCGAGGTGAGTGCACGCTGCACCAGCAGCTAGCACGCCGCGCACTACCGCAGGTACAGCCTAGATGCCCTACGCGCTAGACGTCGCCGGTGGAGAAGGCGCGGGAAAGCGCGCGGGAGAGAGGAAGAGCCAGACGAAGAAGAAGAGACTGACAATGGGCCCTGGGTCCACCTATCAGCCAGAGAGAGCACTGTGCTCTCGGGTACGACTAGCGTATTTTAAATTTAGAATCTATTCTAAATTTACTGTATCCAGCGTAGAAAATCTCTCGTTTTCCCCCTACCCATAGATTTTTCCACGCAGCGCCAGTGTTCCACACTGTGGTTTTACACCACTTATTGCCCTCTCACTGTAGCCACATTTTATTGCATATATTTTCTTAAAACAGCTTTTAACAAATCTCGAGGACGAGATTTTTCTTAAGGGGGGTAGTGTTGTGACACCCCAAAATTTTAACCTTGTTTTATGAATTAAAAAATTTCCAGGAAATTTAAACTTTTAATTTTCTGGATTTTCTTTTGATTTCAGAGCCATCCATTTTCCTTATTATGGAGTTTTTACCTCAAGTGAAAAAACTTTCCAAAAATATTATTGGACTTGTTTAACCTCTCAAGAAAACATTTCTATTATCAGTGGAATTATTTGCACAATTATTTCTCTCTGAGCTTTATTCCTTAAACTGATTTTTCATTAGTTTTGGAGCTCTTTTTGAACTACAACCACTTGATATATTTATTTAAAATTTTCACCAAAATTTGGCGATGTCATGTGATGTTTTTAAATCACTTTTATGCAAAAATATATTTCATTCATTTAATATTTTGAGCTCTACCCCAATTTTTCAAATCTGGTCCAGTGGGCAATTTTGCACTGCAACCCATTTAAATATTTCTTTCTATCCTCCACCAAAATTTTGGGATGTTCATAGGAGTATATTATTCAACTTTATGCAAAAACCCATTGATGTTCTTGGTAAAATTTGAGTGAATCAACCTCTTTTTCATTCTGGTCCAGCTTGGTGATTTGTACAGCAACCCTAATTATTTTTGCTCTAGTGACCATGTGCTTTCTCTTACTTATAGCCCATCTTACAAAACCCTTAAGTCCAGAAGAGTGGACCCATTGGAGGATTTTTAGTGCATGCAACCATGCCTTTTCCTTTCTGTCCAAAACTGAAGTTTTGCAAAACTTGCACTAACAAGTTTCTGATTTTGTCAAACTAACCTCACCACTCTCTTATTCATCCAAAGAGACTCTGGTCTGGAGCTTTTAGACCACCCAGGAGTTGCCTAGATGCACTTAGCATTCTGTCGAACACCTTGAGTGCATAAGAAGATTTGGCATGATTATTAGATTGCCTTGCGAACTTGATCCCCTGACCTAACCAGCTTGTCCACTAAACTCCTAGATGGCCCTAGCCTAGACCTGCTAAACCTTAGGTGATTTGGAGCCCTCTGGCATGCCGTGGCATTCTGCCGAACATGCAGCGTGCGTTGCGCGCCCAGAGCGCACGTTTTGCACGCGCGCGCACCGAGTCGCCGCGTCCCACTGCCGTCGCCTCGTGCTCGCTCTGGCCCCTCCCCTCTCCCAGTTGACGCCCCGACCCCACCCCTCGCCGCAGAGCCGCCCCTGGAGCTCCACAGCGCCGCCGTCAGGTCGGCAGCGGCGGCTAGCGGGCGGCCACAGTGCGCCCTGCCATGGACTGCGCCGCCCAAGCCACCCCCGCATGCCAGCTGCCCTCTAGAGCAGTCCGAGCTCATCCACTAGCTTGTCTGCAAGCGCTCGTCGCCGCCACGTCCCCCTGCTGCAACAGAATGATGGTCACCGGCGTTCTTATCCACGGCCATCGTCGGAACCGACCCCGACCGCCTATTTAAGGAGCCCCGAGCCTCTCCGAAACCTCAGGCGACCTCAAGCCACCCCACCTAGCACCCCCGTAGCAATCAATCGACCAGGGAAGGTCTTCTTCCCCATCTCCGGCCAGTACAGCCGCCGCCGCCCTCCGGCCCATTGAGTAGCAACCCGAGCCCCTCCCGTCCAACCAGTGCCACCATGCGATTCCTCTCGACTGTGCGGAGCTGCCCAACCTCTCAAACGCAACCCAGAGCCACCGTAGCCCAAACCCCCATTGCTCCCGAAGCTTCCTCCGCCGCGGAGCTTGTCGCCGACGATTCCCTCCACCCCCGTCGACCCAACGACCACCGGGAGGACCGCCCCGATCTTGCGGATCCATCCCAACCCTCTGGAGCCCGCAGGGAGCCGCCGTTCGTCGGCGTTGATCGCCGGAGCCCTCACCTCTGTTCGGTCTTCGGAGGAGAAACTACTAAACCAGAGCATTGATTATGACCGGTGACGTATGATGATTATGATTATTATTATTATGGACTAATCATTTATGTATTTGAATTATTGAGTATCCCTGGGACGGTTCTACCTTCTGGATATTCACCGTGATTATTCTTATATAAGCCCTTTATGTGGTGTCGCTCAGACGCCCGACTATGGCATGCTTGTTATTTCATTTACTTATAAGCCCTTTATGTGGTGTCGCACAGACGCCCGACTGTGGCATGCTTGTTATTTCATTTACTTATAAGCCCTTTATGTGGTGTCGCACAGACGCCCGACTGAGGCACGCTTCATACTATTATCCTTTCGAGGCGTCGCTTCAGACACCCGATCGGTGTTTTTCATTTCTACTCCCTGATTGTTTACTCATGTTTTTGTTGAATGATCTGCTTGCGTGCATCATGAACCTTATTTCATAACTGACGAAGTGATCATGGAACATTTTAAAACATGATTATCAATGGCTATATTATACCTGTGTTCTTAATGTTTGCGAGTACATTCAAAGTACTCACTGGCTTGTCCCTGGCTATTGTCTTGGCCAGATTTCTTGCATGGAAAGGAGCGTTGCGATGACAGCCTCGGAACCTACGTAATGGTGATAGCAGCCTCGCGAAGATAGGAGTTATCTTGGTCAGCTGTTCCTGTGGGAAATGGAGTCCCATAGACGCTGATGATCCGCAAACCGCTTCCGCCATCAACCCCTAGAAACCAATTGTTGTACCCATAGGCCAGAATGGTCTTGTACTTCATATTTTGTATTTTGCTTGGAGTTTCTGTAACAAGTTGGTGTCTCATCAGCTAACAGTAATCCTGGGGCTGCTGAGCACAAGGGCCGCTTTTGGGAAATTAATATCCTGAAAATCCGGTCCTGACAAACGGTGTGGGAACTCTAGTAGTAGTGATTTTTCTTGGATAGGCGCTACTGCTACCACAATAGCTGTAGCGTGTTTTGAGACCCAGCGCTACGGGTAAATAGCAATAGTGCTTTCTTTTGACCACCGCTACTGATAATCCTCTGTGTATAAGGTTTTCCCTAGTAGTATCAACCCACATTCAATGACGCCTTAAATGGCCCAAACAAGGCTTGCATATAATTTTTTGAAGTCACTTAGCTCAAATTATAACTTAAGAAAAATGGTAGAGTCTGGTGAGACCTAACTAAAACCTGTCATGAGTGTTCAAAAAGTCTCACTTGTTAGCGAGAGCGAGAGAGAGAAACCAATCTGTCGATGCTCATGAATACATCTTTCGGTCATATGCATTGTTCATGCTCAGTACAAACTTATATAGTTGACACAATCATATACAACATCATAGCACATTGAGCTTGCATGCAAGAATTTCACACGGGCGACACAATACAGGTGGAAGCAGTGGATCGCTACAGGTAGGGCTATCTTGAAACCAACAAGCTCATATATAAACATTCATCGTCTTGATCAATGACGTGGAAATATCTTGAATGTTGTGCAAAGAAAACAAACAGACAACACAGTAAATTGACATACACCGTTTCTAAAAAATTCAGGTACAAAAATAGAGCATCTCAAAATCAAATGTATTGGCACATCAACTTCATACCCACTGCTCGGATATAAGTAGTATATGAGAAGATTCAGTTGTTATGTCAAATTTGAGCACATCCAGGCAGCCAGCCCGACCTCTTCTCCCAAAGAAGTAGTGGCATCCGCCACGCGATGGAGTAGGCCTTGTACCATCCATCATTCTGAGCAACATGGGGAAAGTCTAATGTTGACTCCTGTAATGGATGTTGTTGACGGACCCTGGCACCAGCTATGGCGGCAGGACTTTGGTTGGTGGATTGACCACTTATTCGACATGCACGAAGTCTCAATATAGGTACATACATAACGTGGTCCGCGGAGGCCTTGGTGGTGATGAATAGTACAACCCTGATTCCTGCACCGGTATCTCAACACCAATCACCTTCAGTGTGGTGGACGACTTCTTCATCCATGCCATAACCATCAAAACCTAGCTGTCTGGAGAAACAAACATACTTAAGAGCTCACCTCCTAGGTCGTTGATAAGATCATTCTTGGAATCGCTGTTCCAAGCCCATCGAGGCATGCCGTGGAAGGTAAGCTTTGTTAGAAATTCAAGCTCAGAGGGCACCGAGCCCCATCCTAGGTGCCACCGATCAAAGATCACCAGTGCGCCATCGCAGAACAAACGCCGGGAAGATTCGGACACATGACTGCAGTCGAAAGTTGTCTGGAACCTAACAAAGAATCAGCCGGTGGTGGACAGACTTCGACGAGAAAGTCACTTATTTGGATGCCCTGTGCAATGCCAAGAGCTTTGACAAGGTCGTCTGGCGAGATGGGAGGCCAGCGGCGGCTGGCAAACTAGTCATCTAGCACTGCAATGCCACTGTTGAGCGGCAACATGCAGCGCCTGAAGGCAGGACGGACCTCAGGATCTCTGGCTCAGAGATTCGCGTGAACCGGTGACATGATAGTGTGCTTGAGTACAAGGAGTGGAGGAGGGGGATTTGGGGGATCTGGAGTAGGAATCGAGATTCCAGAGGCGGGGGAGGGGCGGGGTTGGGGATGAAAAGGTAGAATGAATTCTAAATGTGCGCCAATACGCTCTCGCCGTGCAAGGGTAGGAAACACGGGTGGCGCCCACATGTCGGTGTAAGAGTCATTTTTCTTTCTTTTTTTGAGCGCCCGACCTCAAAGTTAACAATTGGCATGTTTGCCATTGTGTTACTACTCAACCCATATTCAACAACACTTGACATTGGCCCAAACAAGTATACATCATCAAAAAGTTGAAAGTGCAACTATCCCTGGGTGGTTTTGGTAATTACTAACAACTTATAGCTCATTGAACTAATGCTATTTCAAAGATGATCATTTCAGAAAGTTCAGTGATTGGCATGGCATGGATTAGGAAAGCAGACCCCTCAAAATGCTAAGGACACATATTGGCTCAAGCTCAAGACTCTGCATTTTCATTTTAGTGATCCAAGATCGCATTGAGTCCATAGGAAAAGCCAATACTATTAAAAGGGGATGAGGTGTTTCTTAATGGCTTGCTTGCTCAAAATGCTTAGTGATATGCTCCAAAAGCCCTCAACCACTTTCTCATATCCACATATGTCCCAAACCAAAAGTCAAACTCGGCCCTACCGATTCGATCTATCCGGCGCCACCGAGTTCAGTTGACATAGCCACTGCCAGAAACCATAGTCACTTCGGTCTCACTGATAGGGATCTCGGTCTCACCAAGATGGGATTGCAAACTCTCTGTTTCCCTTCGTATCATTTCGGTCTAACTGAGATGAGCGATCGATCCCACCGAGTTTGCAATGCAAACTCTCTGTTTCCCTTTCGTAATGTTTCGGCCTGACCGAAATGAGCGATTCGGTCCGACCGAGTTTGCCAGACCAACTCTCTGGTTAGCTCATTACCAAAATTGGTCCCACCGAGTTTGTGTAATCGGTCACACTGAGATTACATTATGCCCTAACCCTAATGAAATCGGTCCCATCAAGTTGACATGCCGGTCCCACCGAAAATCCAACGTTCACATTTTGAACTAAATCGGTTTGACCGAGTTTCATGATTCGGTCCCACCGAGTTTGGTGATTTGTGTGTAACGGTTAGATTTTGTGTGGAGGCTATATATACCCCTCCACCCTTCCTTCATCAAAAAGTAGAGCCATCAGAACGTGCCTACACTTCCAACATACATTTTCTGAGAGATAACCACCTACTCATGTGTTGAGACCAAGATATTCCATTCCAGCCATATGAATCTTGATCTCTAGCCTTCCCCAAGTTACTTTCCACTCAAATCATCTTTCCACCAAATCCAAATCTGTGAGGGAGAGTTGAGTGTTGGGGAGACTATCATTTGAAGCACAAGAGCAAGGAGTTCATCATCAACACACCATCTATTACCTTTTGGAGAGTGGTGTCTCCTATATTGGTTAGGTGTCACTTGGGAGCCTCCGACAAGATTGTGGGGTTGAACCAAGGTGTTTGTACGGGTAAGGAGATCGCCTACTTCGTGAAGATCTACCCTAGTGAGGCAAGTCCTTTCTGGGCGATGGCCATGGTGGGATAGACAAGGTTGCTTCTTCGTGGACCCTTCGTGGGTGGAGCCCTCCGTGGACTCGCGCAACCGTTACCCTTCGTGGGTTAAAGTCTCCATCAACGTGGATGTACCATAGCACCACCTACCGGAACCACGCCAAAAATCTCCGTGTCTACATTGCATTTGCTCCCTCCAAATTCCTCCATTTACCTTCATGTGCAATGTTTTACATTCCGCTCCTATACTCTTAGACTTGCATGTGTAGGTTGATTGCTTGACTTGTGCTAACTTGTTAAAATCTACCAAGACTTAAAATTGGGAAAAGGCTAGATTTCTATTTGGTCAAGTAGTCTAATCACCCCCCCCCTCTAGACATACTTTCAATCCTACAAGTAGTATTAGAGCTTTGGTCTCCATTTGCCTAGATTTCCATAGCTTTTGGTGATCATAGCCTTGGTTTCACAACCTAGGAGAGTATGGTGTCTAGCAACGGAAATTACCACCGTAGAGTTCCTTACTTTGATGGTACTAATTTTGCTACTTGGAAGCATAAGGTGAAAATGCATATTCTTGGACATAACCCCGTCGTTTGGACTACTGTGTGTATTGGCTTGCA